>NW_009914100.1:49736-69619 GCF_000696875.1 Nestor notabilis
AAAATCTGACAGCGAAAGACTACTGATCTTAGAGGAAAATTAGTAACTTTTGTTTCATTTTAGACGAATGTGATTCAAGAATCAGGCTATCCATAAGTTAAAACAAAAGCTTACATAATACAAATGATTTGGGGAGTTGTACCATATCAAACGGTACAAATTAAAGCAGATGAGCATCTGTGTAATGTGACTATTTCACATGGAAATATCTGAGAGCTAAGTGACTATACAATGGACTTTTAACACAGTAAAGAGTGTGAAGTGCTGTTTAGAATGCCTATTTCTTTTTAAAACACATGGGAAAATGGGATGCCATTCAAAAATTAAATGTATGCAAGTCAATTTTAAATATCTGGTGGCAAAAACTTTGTTACAACCATTTTCATTTTGAACACATACATCATCTACTGAGCTTTGTGCCAGTCAAGGAAAACATTTGTCATATTATTTTTCTGAAACTCTCATAGCTTATTTGAAGGAAAATTTACAGTAAAATAACCTAAAGTAATGAAATCCTCCCAAGCATTACACATCCTCATAGTTTATAGAGTCAGCACGGATGACAGAGTAATGAGCTTTTAAGAACTTAATCTGACGAGGGGAGGAAGATTCATCATTTATCTTAGAATTCTAAGTGTGCTTCTTCACTGAGATCTCTTTTCTTATTTATAATATTGCACTGTTACATTCAAGAGTAAGAAAAAGTTTTGTGTCTTCTTTCCTTTTTCTTATATTGCAGTAAGACGTTGATCCATTGCTTATGCAAGAACAAAGCCTGCTTATGAAGTATCTGATAAAATTGCAGAGTAAGAAGGATTAGGCACCCATCAGCCCATACATTTGCCCACTTTGATAGGTGAACTGTCCTTCAGTTACTTAAGGATGGCCTGCTTTTTATATAATATCTCAGAATTACTTTAATGATAAGAAATAGGAGATGAAGGGAAAGACAGTTTGGTTACAAAGCAAGCTAATGAGTTTACTTCCAGAAATGAAGAAGCTCTTGGGATCACTAAGAAGTCAAGACAAGCAGAAGCAATGGTCCTCTGTTACCAGGAAGACCTGTGACACTCTTGTACTACAATAGTTCTCCAAGTCTCCCATTCTGTTTGCTACCAAATAAACCCTGCAAAGGTCATTACCCAGATCTATAACCCTGTGTTATTTAACAACAGGATAACAATGTCTGTTCTCATGATTCAGATGCTGTTGATTGATGAGCCACAGATGAAGGAGAAACAATAGAGTAGAGAGGGTTTTCTCAGGAAGTGAGAGATTTAGAGTACGAAGTGCTGTAGAAAAAAGTCATGAAGGGAACAGAAAGAGCAGCAAGGGGTGGTTTTTTTCTGATATTTTAAATTTTCTTTCTTTACTATTTTCTTTAAAAAGAGTTACTGAAAACATGACTAATAGTAGAGATTATGTAACCAAAGTGACTGATATGAAAGACAATTTTGAACGTCTAAAAAAAGTACAGCTTGGGAAGCTTGGCAATTTGAATTAAATTTTTACATTTCTTTACTAGAAAGACCACCTACCTTGATGAGAAGATTTCTGATACTACACTTTAACTAGGCAAGTTTAAGCCACATGTATCAGTTCCTCATTTTTGTGGTTGTCAAGAAATTATTACTTATGATGCTATTACACATTAAAACTTCTCACCACCACGCAGAACTGAGTGGCAAAAGAAAATATTCCATACACTAACTAAAGGCTAAATCACTCATCATGAGCCATAAGAGTGCAGTCATCAAGCTTCTACATTTTGCTTCAGAAGAAAGCAAACTGTTTTAGAAGAAAGTATATATATTCAATCACTGGCAACTACCATCTCCAGTCCAAGATGAAATTTTGTCTCTCAATGGTTTAAATTGTCAACAGAACTCTCATTTAAACAAAAGAACAATGGTAATATAGAATAATCAAGTGCTTCATAGTTCCTCAGAATTATAAACTGTTCTACCAAACCATAAGATAAACTTCAGTAAACAGTCCATAAAATTAAGTTGTGCTGCACTAAAAAATAATCTGTATCATGAAAGGAATAAAATTCATAGTATTTAGCTGTTCCTGCCTGTCATCCTAGGGCATAGAGCACAGATCCAAGAAATACAAGGTAATCAACACCAGGAAGATACGACTGGCAGCAGTGATTATCTGATATGTTAAATAATTTTTCAGATTAAAAAATGGGTGTTTTGTGGAAGACTTACTTGAAGCTAGAAACATTTCTCATTGATTACATATACTGCTTGCCAAATATATGCAATTTTTAGCTTGATGATCCATTTCCAGGCATGTGCTCCTTTCCCTCTGTTGTTCATCAAGAAGACAGCATTAACGTGCACTTCCAGGACACCTTAACTCTGAATTACATATTTAGGTAAAGTGATCTTTGCCACTCTCTTACTTATAATAAACATTAAGAGTGCAGTTTTCCTAGTTCTTTTTCCATGCATACTATTCTGGGTACACAGGACCTTGTAGAAACACACACTGATAAAAATAACTATGTGCTTCTGTATTGATTAGATTTGGTAGAATAGGCACCACCAATGACAAATAAATAAGGTCAAGTTAATTTTAAGTTAGCAGTTTAGCTTTACTGGACTCAACCTAATATCAATGCTCTCTGCTTTCTATACCTCCTGGAGAAACTGTTTTGACAAGTTACATTACTTTAGCACTCACACCCATTTTGTTATAATTTCATCAGTTAAAAAACATCCTTAATCTTACAGAGAAATTTAGGGTTTTCAATTTCCACATTTCACTGGATGAAATTATCTATTCTGCATATCACACTAATGTTCAGACTGAATGCTCTGATTAATCACTTTAAGAATTTGTGACACAAAAGCAGCCTTCTAATATCTGAAGGGGGCCTACATGGATGCTGGGGAGAGACTCTTTGTGAGGGACTGTAGTGGTAGGACAAGGGGTAATGGCTTTAAACTTAAACAGGAGAAGTTCAGATTGGATATAAAGAAGAAGTTCTTCACAGTGAGGGTGGTGAGGCACGGGAATGGGTTGCCCAAGGAAGTTGTGAATGCTCCAACCCTGGAGGCATTTAAGGCCAGATTGAGCAGAGCCTTGGGCGACATAGTTTAGTGTGTGGTGTCCCTGCTCATGGCAGGGGGGTTGGAACTAGATGATCTTAAGGTCCTTTCCAAGCCTAACTATACTATGATTCTATGTTTAAATAAAGCTTGAAAAAAAAGGTCCAGGACCTTTATTTAGTTTTATGAAACTGGCTACCTTTAAACCTACACACACCTAAAAGATATGTCATGAGGCAATATAGTCTACATTTTGACATTGTTCTTCAGTAAATAAATGAAAAATAAGCAGAGGGGTAACAGACCAGGTATTAATTTAAATGCTAGTTATTACAAAGACTAGTAAAAAGTTAAAGTTCATGCAATTAACCCACATTATTAAGTCACATTTTTTATATTATATGATAAAATAAATGTCAACAGATAGCTCAGGCACATTAATTAAGGCTTGATACTGGCCTATGGCCAAGTATGAAATCAGCTGTGCAATCCACACATCCCCACATCCCCAAGCTTGTCCTTGATACTATGAGATGTCTGCATAAAATAGAGATGAAGAGGTCAGGGTGATAGTCCAATTTTGGAGGAAGAAATTAACATACAAAAAAGAAAGACTAAAACCTTTGGTGGTGAGCTTATTTTTTTGTAAAGAAGGTGCATATTTGTGTCTGAAGCTACTAAGGAGATTCTTTGGTTATTAAATGCAACTCTGAGCAAGGTACATGACTGCACAGCAAATGCACTGACATAGTTCAAGTGTGATAAATGCAATTTTATTATGACTCCGATTTATCACAAAGATAGCATCACAACATATATGACTGTATTCAGTGTCCTCTCAATAGATGAGTGTTCAGCTGCAAAAACAGCTGGTGGGTTGTATTTGTATACACATTGTAGTACAAACCTCTGTATCTACATGTCTCACATTCTTGCCCTCCATTGCAATCTGATGCTCTCTTAGTCCAGTAAGACTCCGTTGTCTTCTCCTGCACATCTATTATCCTGCACTTTTGCTGCCACATCAGGCATGCTCTTCTCCAGCTCCAGGAGTCAGCTTCCACACACAAACACCACCACATATCCCTTCACATTCCTACTGTCATTCCTCCACTGACAGGTAACTAAACAGCCAAATTTCAGTTGCTAATTTTGTAGTTGTCCAGTCTCAAAGGAACCCTCATCACCTGCTGGACCAAAGAGGATTTCTTCACTTAAAGACACTTCAAACATAATAATTTCACAAAGCTTTTTTTTTAAGCTTTTCTCAAAGTACATACTTGGATGCTTCTAGCTCTACTTGAAACAATACTACTGTCTTCCAAGAAACCTGATGAAGGCCACTCCACCACTGGCACAACAACAGGTACACACATTGGCTACCCCATTGTCTGCACAAGGAAGGCTTCTGCTCTTATTATTTCAGGAACCTCACATCTTCAGCATTTGCTTTCTATACAGAGTCATAGAATCATAGAATAGTTAGGGTTGGAAAGGACCTTAAGATCATCTAGTTCCAAACCCCCTGCCATGGGCAGGGACATCTTCCACTAGACCATGTCACCCAAGACTGTCCAACCTGACCTTGAACACTGTCAGGGTTGGAGCATTCACAACTTCCTTGGGCAACCCATTCCAGTGTCTCACCACCATTACAGTAAAGAACTTCTTCCTTATATCTAATCTAAACTTCTCCTGTTTAAGTTTAAACCCATTACCCCTTGTCCTACCACTACAGTCCCTCACAAAGAGTACCTCCCCAACATCCTTATAGGTCCCCTTCAGATACTGGAAGGCTGCTATGAGGTCTCCACACAGTCTTCTCCAGGCCAAACAGCCCCAACTTTCTCAGCCTGTTTTCATACAGGAGGTGCTCCAGTCCTCTAATCATCCTCATGGCCCTCCTCTGGACTTGCTCCAACAGCTTCATGTCCTTCTTATGTTGAGGACATCAGAACTGTATACAATATTCCAAGTGAGGTCTTGTGAGAGCAGAATAGAGGGGCAGGATCACCTCCTTTGACCTGCTGGTCACGCTTCTTTTGATGCAGCCCAGGATACAGTTGGCTTTCTGGGCTGCAAGTGCACACTGAAGCCGACTCATGTCAAGCTTCTCATCAACCACCACCCTCAAGTCCTTCTCCACAGGGCTGTTCTGAATCACTTCTCCACCCAACCTGTAGCTGTGCCTGGGACTGCCCCAACCCAGGTGTAGAACCTTGCCCTGAAACAATGTGTACATCACTAAGTAATAATCTTCATCTGTGTCTCCTGACCATTTTGGAGGGGGGAAAAAAAAAAAAAAAAGAAAGAAAAAGTAGTGAAAAAGTAGTAATTGATTCTGCAAGTGCAGAAGGAATTGGTCACATATCTTAGAGACTAAAATGACCACTAATCCAGGGCTGAATTCTTTTGGTTTCTGTCTTACAAGAGGAAATGTGAGGGAAAACTCCCAGTTGTTGAATACAAAGACAGAAGATTTATCATGTAGCTGTGTAGGAGTTTCAGCACTGAGACACTTGGTAGTGATCATGGCAGTGATGAATCAGTGGGTAGAAATGTGGATGAGAAACAAAAATTCATTATAAATTCTGCTGTCAAGGCAGTTATTACAATTAGTAGTCATAGACAATTCTTGTTAAGAGTTCATGCTCTAGATAATTTTAAAATTGAATAAAATCAATGACAAAACCACAGAAATAAATCGCGTTCTCTATTTTTTAATGTTTCAGCATTTTTATAGTTTTTACATTTAGTATTTCAGCTATTTTAGATTTGTATATTTCCAGAAGAAAACTAATAATGAAGAGAATTTCCCAGGATGCATGTTTACTTTACTATGTAGAATATTTAACAGACCTTCAGTGACAAAATAGGGTTTTTATTAAATTGACTTCCTAGCTGTCCGTCTGTAACTTTTATTCTTCCGGGACACAAGATTTTGTAAATGGCAGGTTTTAATCCAGTATGGACCATATTTTCAATTTAAATTACTACTTACTACATACAGCCTAATAACACAGCTTCTTTGTGCCATGAATATAAAATTTGTGAATCACATGGCCCACCTGTTAAATTAACATTTTTGTATTTTAAATGGCATTTTAACAGATTTTTGCAGCATCAGCTGCCCTTTTCTCCCCTCTGCTTCTGTGTTCTTCCTCTACCACTCTCCAGTACAGAATCCAAATGAAGCAACAGCCTCTCCTCATTCTGAATCTCAACCTAAAACATACACAGTGCCTCTGATATTCAGCAGACCACCTAGTTTTGCTTTGAAAGCTACACACAAATTAAATCTAGTTCAGTTATTGTTTTGATTGGTTAAAAGCAACTGTTTGGTGCATTCGAGAGAAAACCCACCATCTTTACGAACCAATTCAGACTTCTTATAATGTCACAGCACACTAGTGCAGACATTCTTATGAGTAAGGTTGTGAAGTAGTAGGTAAATAACTAATTTTCAGAATGATGTACCACAAACTTATTGTGTGGACATTTGTTGGTTCTGACTGAGCATAAATTAACCTTTCAGTTGTGATGGCATACAAGGGAAAAGCAAAACTTTCAATCCTATAGCCCATACTCACTGGTGTTAACAGTCTGGGAAGGATTCTGTCTCTAATTAACATGAAAACAAACATTTCAGTTGATTTTTCATCAGGCATATCTCAAGTTTAATATATTTTGATCAAACTCTTTTCCTTTACGCTTCAGACCCATATTCTTGTGAGTTAATTCCTTATGTATTTTCAATGTTAGACAAGAAATCACTGCAGTTAGCTTTAAATAAGACTGCATAAGAGAAAAGATAAATGGTTCTAGACAGCCATCCTGCTTTGTGAAGTACTGTTGCTGAATCACAAAGGCTCAAAAGTCAGAACAGATTACTGAAATGTTTTTAAATGGTTCTTTGACACCATTTTTACTTAAGCCATTAGGATATACTGCAGGATAAGGAGGCATTCAGAAGTGGTGTTTGACATGAAATACATTACTGCTCGTCAGAGTATGCAATGTAGATCATAGTAAGTATAGACTTTTCATATATTACATGATAGATAATGGCTTCTTTGAAAGCATTTCATGATGTACTACACTAACTTATAAAGTAAAATATGGCTATGGCATTTTTGAAGTTATTACATACTTCATTAATAAATTATTAAATACTTCAAACTATTGAGATGATAACATGCGTAGCTTTCTTATTTTATAACAGTAGGGTACATAATTTCTTTGTTTTCCTCTGTAAGTAACATCAAAGCTTCTGATAAAATATTATTGTTTTTTCATTACAGTCCTCTGGTATTAGCTATTCCTGATTTTTCAGTAGCCACTCTATATTCCACAATTTGAGCTGTGCACATACACTTGCTCATTTACAGTTTACTAAACTAACCACTATTGAAGTCAGTACTGGTCCAAATCCAAATCCCTTTCACCTTAGTCTTTTTTTCCCTTAGAAATCTACTGGGGAAAAAAAAAAAAAACAACAACACCCTATTGCTAAATATGACTAAATATTTTTTTTATTTATCATTATTAAACTGCATAGCTCAATAAAAACAAAGCATAAACTTCCCACTCACAAATATGTAGTATCAGAACCACAAATACTATCTTTAATCATCCACCTTTATAAACTTATATATGTAAAAAATATGCTTCCACTTAGTATATGCAGTAATGTTTAAATTCCTGAGTTTAGAAACAAATTATAATAAGTGAGAGAAGGACAGAGCTGTACCTGTCAAAGTCCACTTTTTAAGTGATCATAAACATAGATAAAAATCTTATTTTGATATTGCCCCCATAGTGCAGTTAAGGATATTTATTTAAACTGCAAAAATAATGGAACTCATTACTTTTAATCTTAGCAGAAATTTAATTTACAATGATGAAATGCTCATAACAGCTCAATGACTTCAAACACGTGATAGACCTAAGCAAGTCTATTGAAATCCTGTTTTGGCAAAGATTTTTTTGATGCTGAACACCCATTAAACACCAATAAGATTAGAGCATTTTACACTTTGCAACTCCTTTGAAAATCCTAACCGGTCTCACAGTACATAATGTGTGATGTACTACAGGCAGTGTAAATTTAAGATTTTATTCTTTCAAATGGTGAGTTAATGGGAATTGAACGGGCAAATATACTTCAAAGGAAAATCTTAGTTTACTTCACTCCTCAAAAGAAAGGAGAGGTATCTAATACAAAGAATGAATTAATACTGAGTATAATGTGTGAAGGATCTTCATGGAACAACGTGATGTTGAAAAGGAATTTCCAGAGAACAAGGATTGATTGAGTCACTCACCCAAGTACTTGCTGTGCCTTCAAGTATTCCATGTACCCTCTAGGCAAACAATAGGACCCTCAGCTGTTATTCCAGATGGGCGCACACCTTCTGCCAGCCCTGAGAGAATGTTTCAAGTCATCTGCTGTGAAACTACATAGGGGAAGAAGCCACTGCCATTGGCTGGCATATTTGACAAAAGTCAGCTGGGACAAGAGCCTGACCCAAGAGAAGCAGGCAGAGGGACAGCTGGAGGCCATAGGGTGGAGGGCCAGAAAAATGTTCTTGCTTCACCCACAGATTAGCAAATACGGATAGGTTCAGTGCCCTGGGAGCTGGTGAAGACAAACAAGATCTGGAGTTACTGGAGACTCCCTCCTGTGGGGACCAAGGCACCAGTCTGGTGGCTTGACCCAAGCTGGTGTCTCGGATTCTTTGCGTGGTCAGAGCTAAGGTCCAGGATGCTGCAGAGGGACTGCTGACACTTGTCTGGCTCATTGACATATTGCTTTTCCATGTGAACACTGCCAGCGGTAACCCAAACTGTATTGAGAACAACCGCAAACTCTAAGGGAAAGGGTAAAAGGCATGATGGGGTCCACGCTGTATCTAATAATGCCTGCCACTGAGGGGAAAAGACTAGAACAGAAACAGTCTCATCTAGCAGGTCAACAGCTGGCTGTGTGTGCCTGGTGTTGCAGTCAGGGCTTTGGTTGTGGGACCCTCTTTATACCATTGCTGCAAAGAAGACCAACAGTATCTCAGCCTGTGTTAGTAAGGGTATATAGAGCAGGTGTAGGGCTGGACCATCCCCTTTGTTAAGTAGTTTTAAGACTGCATCTAGAGTACTATACTCAGTTTTTGGTTTTCCAGTACAAGAAAGATACCAACATCTTGGCATGAGTCCAACAGCAGACCACCAAGATAGTTGGGGACTGGCAAATGTGACATATGGAGAGAAGCTGAGAGAAATTAGGCTGTTCAGTTTCTAGAAAAAAGCAGCAGGAAAGATCTGTTGTTGTCTACAATTACCTGATCAGAGGACACAGAGATGATGGAGCTAGGTGCACAGTAGTGGAATGAAAGCACATGTGCACAAGTTGGAACATGGGAAATTCTGATTAGATATTAGAAAAAAAAAAAAACAACTTTTTTTTTTTTTTAAAATGGTGGTGAAATACTGGAGTGCATTGCCCAGAGCAGTTATGAAATCTCTGTCCCTGGAGACTGGGCTGTGCACAGGCATAAGAAACCTTATCTAGTTAGACTTGCTCTAAGTAGAGGGCTGGAATTCTGGAGGGTCTTTCCAAACTCCATTGTTCCAAATTAATAATGATGGACACTGGAACTGCACCCCAGAAATGGGCATCCTTCCCTACGGACTTCCTCAGATGCTTTTATTATAGATACCTAGCATAAGGTTAGATGGATCCCAACCCCAGTTTCTATTTTCCTACTCTTTGAAATCTATTGGAATTTAGGCACTTGAAAATCTTAGTGGCTTTGATATTTTATAAGTTCAAATCCTATCGTATAAGATTTTTGAGATGTAAACCTCTTTTTCCTACAGTCTCCCAATATTTCTAAAGTATAATCATTTTTTACCAAATCACTGTACAAATTATTCACGATGTCAGTGATGAAAGAGAAAGCCATCTTTCTTTCGCCTCAGCCTTAGGAATACTAACTTCCCAATACCTATATGGTTGTGATACTTCCTTTCTAGAAACAGTTACATAACTAATTTCTCTGAAGCAAAACGCCTTTGTATTAATGCCCTTGCTGGAATAGTTATGTTCTTTCTCTGTGCACTCTTAATACTTATTGACATGAATAAAATCATTGATTCAGTTAAATTTTTTTGAGTTAGCAAGTTATTAGCGTGTTGAAATTCTTTAGTAGTATTGTATTTACTTCATGTAATACCCCTCACAATACCTTTTTGAGGTGTTTGAGATTTGTATGATTCCTCTAAGGTGCTTGAAGTACAAAATAACATAAAAAAGAATGTGAGAACAACATAAGACAGAGGCAGGGGTGACTGTGTTTTTCCTAAAAGCAAAATAAAAAGCTCTTGAAAATTGAACTGACATTTACAGGAGCATCATTTCTGGCAGTATTACCTCTGAATAAAACTGTCCAACCTCCTACTACAAAAATCAGCTTTCACTTGCATACTACATCTGTCTTTCAGCTACCTAGCATTATAATATCTCATGCTGGGTATCTGCCTCAGAGTAAATTTCCTTGCATTTTTCTGAATTTCTATGAAAATAAAAAATAGGATGCTAAAATGACTGGCTTAGAGGGTGCCACTAATGATGACTAAATAAAGTAGAAGAATGACATCCCTGAAGCTTGTTTTGTCACTAAAATTAGTAAGAATTTAGGTGTCTGTTCCTCACAGGAATTTATAATATATTTACCTGATATAATTCTATATCAGGTAAAATCTCAAAGCCTAATGAAAGTCCCTAGAATAACCACTTCCAAAAATGAAGCTAAGAAAAAAACAACTGTTCCACTACAGTAAAAAATTGTGTAGAGCACAAGAGACTGCATTTAAGACATATTTTTCCAACTTGTAAGCATGAGCCTAAATCTGTACTCGTTAAAAGTCTTTTGTACACGATATGGAGAGCACTCTTGGTTTTGGTAAAGGAATTAATGCTTATTTTCTTATCAGCATTTCTTATCACCCAGCTAGCCAGATTGCACATGCTCTATCACCTCAGAGCCTACAAGTGTGCTCCAAATCAAGATGAAGTCAAAAGTTTCCTTACAAAATTCATTCACAGTAGGGCCTGGTTGCATGTGGGCACTGCAAGGAAATGACCTTGTCACCATACTTTCTGTACAAGTCAGTAACAGAGGCAAGGGAAGACAGCAGAAAAAAGACACTGATAGAAAAGTATGACAAGAAGAGTAAGACAACTTGGAAGTAGGAGTGAATTAAAGACTTAAACAGAAGACTTGATCTAAAAATCAAGAGGTTGAACTAAGAAAGATGAAAGAGACAAAGGTGAGCATGAAGAACTGAAGAGGAGGGCTCACCAGTGATGCTGAAACAAAAAACCAGGAAAGAGATGAGCTGCCTCCATGGAAACTGAATCTTCATTTGGATAGATTCAGTAAGTGAGGTTCTTTAAGGCCCGTAATAAAACATCCTTTCCATACTGTAATCTCTATCCTTCATACCCATTGTTTAACCCTCTTCCTGTCTGAATAAATGTCTTTCAAACCTAGTTCTTGAGAGTTGTAACAGTAAATACAAATATTGTATTCCTGTTTCACAGTGGCACAGCCTCAGTGAGAAGAGACGATGTTGTTCCCCAGTCAGCAGATTGCAGGTTTCTCATGGTACAGGTGCTTTGCCCTCTCCACAAATCCCCTTCTCCCTGCTCTGTCATCTGACAGCTTTTCCATACAGACCTAGACAAAAGAATAAAATGTTTAAGAAAAGGTGGCTACTACAATGTTTTATCTAGCGCTCTATGTTACAGGAACAATGCTATTTTTGTGAGATAGATTTGCTCCAAGACAATGGACCACATCAAGCCTATCAATGGTCTGAAATTAAGAAAAAGAAAAGAAAGAAAGAAAAAAAAAAAGACGATCAAAAAACCCCTAAATGCTAAACAGCAATCAGACCTCAGGAGTAAAAAGAACTGTGAAGAGCTTCTCACGTGCTCAGAAGCAAGACCCTGATCTGAGATCATTACCATTAATGAGCAGAGGCTGATACAGCATTTCTGAAGTGGGATTTTGGCACTTCCAATTCTGCCTAGCCTGAGTGATTGAGTTCCTTGTTAGTTGCAGCTGAATTCTGTATTTTTTCATGTATCTCAAAGACATCGACATAGAATTTGGTCCCTAGAAGCACAGTACATACGTGCTTTTCACCTTTGTGTAATTACTTAAGCTGTGGGATAGCTATGCTTGTTTACAGAATGTTATAAACTAGGCTTTGAGGTACTGTCGTGGAAATTCAGTACCTGTCAACCTACAATCTTTTATAAGCATCTGAAATGGGTTTGGGATTTTTTTATTTGTTTGTTTGTTTCCTTTTAGATTGGACAATACAGATACTAATGTATTGGCGAGTTGGTTTGTTATGAGAAACAGCCCAAAAACTTGGTCTGCTTTTGACAAACCTAAGTGCCTGATAAGCCAAATGACAGTTTTGGAACCAGGAACAAAAATACTATTATCAGCAAGGTGGAAAAAACCTGTCAGAGGCTATCTTCCACTAGAAATTCTCTGGTTTGACCCCAGTGTTAAAGAGAAAAACACACTCCAGCAGCAAAAACATTTGATATAACCTTCACGGCCACTATAAACATACACCTATATGCAGACAGAGACACATACGATTTTGTAACATCTTGCCAAAATATTCAAAGACAAGCTTGAATCATCACATTCACCAGCTCACAAGAGAGGGCAACAGATGATTTTTAAGACCTCTACTTGAATACCATGCATAAAGGAGTTAGGCTAGATTACCTTTCATGCATCAACTGTTTTCATTCTCTTCACTGGTGCAAAAGCAGCTGCAAAATCAGTCTGATTAGCTGGTTAACCATCTTTACAGCTGCTCTGTGACACTGAGGTGCTGTAAAGCAGCTGGAACTTACTGAAAGTGAATGGGGCTTTGTATTTCCAGGAGTCACAACCAAGTTAATCTGTGACAGGTGATGTGTCTGCTTAAAAAACAAAGAAAAAAAAAAAAGAAAACGCACAATATAAATTCACACCAACATTCTAAGTAGTTGGAGCAAGATCTCTCTTTTCAAAAGGTATGTTTTAAATTTAAAAAAAGGGGGGAAAAAAATAGGAGGGTTAAACAAGTTTTATGTAATTCTGACCCTCGTAGTCCTTCAAACTCATGAAAAACACTTTTATCCATGACTATGGTCAGGGCTAACAAATAGACTGCAATATGTAAACCTGCAGGATTCTATGTTAATTTCAAAAAAGTGATGTGCAGAAATGCATGTACTTAGGAAGATGTAATTACACCAGTCCTTCATTCAGATGATGAATTCCCTGGTAAAAAGGACTTGGCTATCAAGCAAATTTATTCTCTTTTTTACTGTTTCAACAGTTTACAGACAATGCTTATAGAAACTGAGGGTTAAGTTGGCCCAGACTTAACAATCACAATTTAATCCGTTTGTTTTACTCCAATTACTTAGTATCCTGCTGTCGGATATGGATTCCTGTGTATTAGACACTACAAAAGTAATCAACAAAGGAAAAGTGTAGCTGTGTATCAGCATGATAAATTTTGACATAAGCAAGACAGAGAAGAAGCCACTAAATGGTGAAGCACTTGGGAATGTTTTACTAGGAAAATACACAAGATAAATAGCATAAGCATTTGATATCAATTATTGCCATAAATTGTATACTTTATACATTCACATATCAGCATTCTATCTGATAGTCAGGAAAAAGGTTGGATTCATCAGGAAGTCTCCAAGCCTGTTTATATCATCAAGGTGCTAGAAAAAATTGATGAAGGACCTTCAACTTCTAGGTAGACCTCATTGAATAAACATGCTGAAAAATAATGCAAAATAGATTACTTAAGTCCCCTCAAGATGCATGGAAACACAAGAAAGACAGAATAACTAGATTTCTTGGTGTCATCTCTATCACAGTAGGTAATTTTAACTAGTCTAGTAAGGTATTCTTCCATTAGTCTCTTAGCAAATTACTTTGTACTACATTGCAGACAGAGATGCCAATTGTTAACATCCATGCAATACAGCATCACAGATGATGATATATTACCTGTCTGCATCAAGAAGCAAACACTGCACAGTGATCAGAAAACAGAATAATCTCCCTGTTTGTGATGGTGTCTCAGTCAGAAAGGATAACATCCATGAGCTGCTGTGCTACTAACGGACATTTGGCAGTAATGACTGGAGAGCATCAGTAAGAGATCAGCTGTGTGAATGAATAGTTTTGTGTCAGTGCTTGATTTATTTTATTTAAACACTGTTGCATGGCAGAACACGAATGCCTGAAGAAACAAGTGTCAGGAAGAAGGGGTGGTAGATAAGAAACCCAGAAACAAAATTAAGCACAGTCTTGAAGAGACTCACCAAGCTAGATATGCAAAGGTCTTGAAGATGGAAAGGTCACTGAAGTACAGAAGCCTAAAACTGGCAAGGAAGAAATGCGCCAAGAGCTTATAGGAGAGTAATGACTTTGACTGGCTTCTTTTTTGAAGCGAAAGTCACTGCTAAACATCCAGCAGCTGATGTTAAACTTCACTCAGTGACAGTCTAATAACACATGGGTTTCTCTATCAGGGAATAAGTAACTAAAGACATAGGTAACTAAAGACATAGCTGTCCTAGTAGTATCTAAGTTTAAAGTAGGCTTGTCCATGAATTTAACTCAAAAAAGAATAACCTAGAAGAAGAGATAATAGAAATAGTAGACAAAATAAAGTGATAAACAATGTCTGCAAAGCTGAGGACTCAGAAGCATAGTGGTTGGTCCTTGTCAAAGTATTTACTTACTGAAGTATATACTAGGGATTCAAACTGTTTCTAAGGGTGCTGGCCTAGAGATGCTGTTTGTTTCCCAAACACAGTTGGACTGAAGAGACACAAACATTTCACCTCTGAGGCAAATAAAGCACCTGGAATTAATTTTTGTTTTGTTTTTATTTTTCATTCCACGTAACAAAAAAAAAGACTGCTCCCTTTTCAGAAATACATTGGATTTTATTACATTCAGCCCATAAGGTTCTTTTGAGACGGTGACTGTTTATAAACTTCCTGTATCTATGTATTATTTTTAAACCTTTTTTCTTTTTCTTTTTTTTTTATTTCTTCTTCCTTTTTCTTTTTTATCTTCTAAATTTCATTTCCAAAGTGCTCACTTATTATTATCCAATGAAGTCTAATATTTCTGGATAAAACATCTATTGTTGGCTGGTAGTATACTTCATGTGACTTCTGTAAATAAGTGGGCCAGCTGAAAAATTAACAAAACAATTTGGTAGAATTTGGTATGATTTGACTGGTATTGTGAGGAGTACAAACAGGTCTGCTGGTTTAAAAGTACATCATGTCAATATGTCACACTTGAAAAAAAACACCCTAACTTATTACGTATGGTTACCAATTGTTCTAAGGAGACTAAATGGACAGGTCAGGCTCTGACAAATTTTGTGACTGGGAATTAACCATTTTCTCATAATTGCCTGAAGGCTCTCTATAAAGTGAATTGGTTTTGATTAACTGCTTGAGGGTGAGGGAAATCTTTTACAGTCCTGTCATTTATCTGTAGTACAGTACCTATGGTCACTTAATTCACAATCTGTACTACCCAAAATATACATGAGGCTGTGGAGACTTTACTGATCAGGAAGAGCATCACTAGTATTCAGCATACCTATTTGTTCAGAAAGGTTTAAATAAGACATAATGTTCATTTAAAAAGAATGCTAAGGCACTGAAAAATCCAGAGCATGCAAACACCACTTAATTTTTAATCACTGATTGCCAAGTTTCATTTATGCCTGAGTGGCCATTGACTTAATTACAATATTATAAACTCATAAGTAGTCCTTGTTCAGAAAATACACTGGGACATGCTCTGAAGAATATACTGCTAAACATAAGACTGTTTAGCTTGTGAAGCCTCAGGAGAAAATCCATTAATTTGTGAAATTGGGCTCAGTTAGCAATTATTTTCTGTCTTTCTTGATAAAGGTGACTTCATTAAGACTCCTCTTCATATCTTCATAATGTGCCTCAATCCAGTCATTAAAATAATGCATTTCCAAATTGAAAGGATGTTAAATTCTCAACTAAGCATTTGAAATCAAATACATTATGATCCACTGACTTAAGATCATCATGGTAGGATCCTGTGTAGATGAACTATGTAGAACTATGAACTGTGTGAAACTATGAAAAGGGAAAGTCTACTAACAGATGAAATATACTTTAGATTAACTCATTTATGACTGTATTTTAAGTTTGGTTAGAATGTTTCATTTTTTGAAAAGGAGTCAGCTGGCCCATAAATGTACAAATGTAAAAAAAATATATTTAAGTCACAAAATTAAGACACTGCAAACTTCATAACAAAAGTCCATGACAGATCTTAAGTGTTCCTTTTTCTTGTGATATTCATGATGGATACATAAAACAAGTGGTAAATACATTTTCTGTTTCTGAATTTTAGCATGTCAAACTAAAGATTTAAATTTAGCCTCTAAACTAAGCAAACGCAGGACTGCATCTGCTATGTTATGTGACAAAGCTTATCTTGAAACCCACAAAGGAGCCTAGAGAGACAACAGCAGGAGGGAGATGCCAAATAACCCCCTTCTGGGTGACTCCCTGGCCCATCACAGGGGCTGTGAGCTCAGCAAATGCAAAGGCCCATCTGCACAAGCCCAGAGGAGCACAGCAATGCACAAAGGCAGGTGAGAATCCAAAGGAAGGACTCCTGAGGAACAGCCTTGTCCAGATCCCTCCTTGGGCTTTCCCAGCAAGAGCTATTGGCCCCAGCCCAAGCATAAAACCCATGGCGTGAGCCATAGGAAGCAGCTGTCCAGTTGCTTTTTTGGACTTGGGCGGGTTACTGCCCAGGGTTGGGACATGTCATGGGGTGCAAGGCAAAAGCAGTTTGGGATCATGCAGGACTTATGGGATATTTATGTAAGGAACCAAAGACAGAACAAGAGAGGGAGTTAGGCAATTAGTGAAGAAACAAGAGTGAGGAAATACAGGAACAGGGGATGAAAAGAGCTGGTCTCATGTAGATAGTTGGCTGGTCAGTATACTTTCCTGGCCATGCCTTTCATGAGACCAGCACACTCTGTACTGTCATCAAATTCCTTTCTAACTCTTTCCTGGGTGCAGGCTCTCTATGCTGTGTGCACGCGTGTGTGTGTACAGGCTGTGAGTGCAGCAGCTGAGGTCAGACCACAGATAGGAGGACCCATGTGGTGCCAGGACTGGGGTGAGTGCGGGTGTGCAAGTGAGTGTGCAATGGCAAACAAAGGTCAACCTGGATCACCTTGTGAGTAGGTGAACAGACCTGGGAGCAAAGGAACAGTTGGTGGATTGATTCTCTAAGGGGAGCCCTCTGTGTGAAAGCACCTGCATATCTCTAGGGGTGAGAGCACAGTGGTGTCGGCCATTGCGACCAGAGTAGTTTTGGCCAGCTCTGTGTGTGTGAAGGTCTGTACCAACAACAAAGAAAACAACTGCTTATTTATAGATATACTGTGAGTGTATTAGTGTATTTACCAATTGATAATAAGGGTACCACACTGATATTTAGAGGAAGCACCCAAAGCAAATCTCAGCATGAAAATACAAAGTATCCATGCACTGGATAAATGTTTACTTCCAAATGATAATCACACCATTAAAAAACACTTGCATGGAATTAGAATAACTGAGATTTACAGATGATAAAAATATTATTGATAACAGCAGATGTGTCAGTTTAACAGGTAGACAGCAGAAGAAATCTTTGCATTATTTGAACTTGATAAAATTTCTATCCATATTCTTACATAAAGGCAGGAGAGATGGGGAAAACAGCTACTGAAAGGTTTTTTAAGAGCTTTTTAAAATCTCATCACAAAAAAGAAAAGCTACATAATGGATATTAAACATGTGAGGAAAGTTATTGCAGATGAGGAAAAGATCCCCAAAACAGTAGTAAAGAAACCCGAAGTAGAAGTTGTTTTCCTTTAAGTTAGAAGAAATTCATATTTTAACAGAACTTGGCAACTATTATGATATTTTCAAGTCAATGGTTAACAAGAAAAAATATATTTTTCTTCTGTTGTCATTTAGTTTTCTATTGTCTATAGTTTTATCTTCTATTTTTCTTCTTTTTCAGTCTTCTGTAAGGTTCTGATAAAATGCAGAATCAAAACTTTTTACTACCGCTTATTAATTAATTTTGCTTCAGAGAACAAACTCTAGGTTAAACAGCAGATCACAAGAGATAACAGTGAAAACATCCCTGTGAAGAACTATTGGAGAAGAGGAGAACTAAACCCCGCAGAGCTGCTTCTTGAGAGAAAAGTTCTGAAATAGCCACAGATTGATGAAAGGGAATCCTGGCACGGAACTGTAATGATTTTATCACAGCATTTCACTGAGGCACAACCAGCATCTTGAAATACTACAATGCAGTGCGAGACTGTTCTTCAAGTTCTCTGTCTTTCACTATTTTATTCTCCTAAATGTGTCCCACACATTTCTCACTCCCAAGGAAATATGCAAATTTCCCGCACCCACCCCTATTGCCAGTGTTTGCTGTGAAATGAATGAGGGGAGGTGGATGGCAGCAACCCTGCCCTGCTGGATCACGTTTGCCACTGCTTGAGTGTCAGACAGCTCCTGCAATAGCACTTTCTTTAGCCTTGTCTACTTTACCATTTTTATAATACTCATCAGCATCACCGCTTAAGTGAGTGATGCTGATTTCCTCACCCAGCTTCACAGCTAATTACATAGAGCTGGAATTATAGCACCATAGTTTTCTGGGAAGCTAGCTAACACCATGAACAAGCACTGAAACAAAACATGTTCAGTATCCCATAAAGCTATGAATTGTTGTAATGACTGGAAGAGCAAGGGACATATTGCTCTTTTTTTATGATAACTGAAAATAAAATTGCAGCACCTATAAAAATAGAAAAAATTCTACAACAAATACTTAAGCTAATCCATAAAATGCACTTGGTGAATTAGTTTGCTGCTGTTAGAAGGTATTGGAATATTAATTCAGGGATTAGGCAAAGAAGAGCTAAACTATGCAGTTTTCAGTGAGATATTTACATGGCTGACGTTAACTAATCAGCGTGCACCGTTTCTGTAAGGTAGTTTGTAAAAAGCTTCCAAAAATGGACACCAAAGAGGTTGTCAAATACTGGTAAGTGGGGTTAGGCATCTTGCATTTTAAAATAACCTTCATAAAAATGCTCCATTACAAGAAAGACACAAGAAGGGTGGAAGAAAGATGCTTTTCATGAATATAGCTAGGGTATTATAGCTGACATTTAAGCAGGAAAACGTTTAGGGAAAAAAGCACAGCAGTGTCTTGGCAATATTCTTAGTTATAAGCCTAAACAACCATTCATTCAAAATGTCACAGTTAGTAAAACAATAGTAAAGCAGCTTAACTGATGTGAATGAGTGGGAAACAAGATTGCTGCTGGGAAGTCTTTTATTTACACTTCTATCTGTCCCATCATGTCATAGGGATTATCTGAAAAGTTGTTAATGTCGACCTTTCTTTCTAAAACATACAGTCATTACAGTTAATGCACAGAGACATCCTCATAATAGCTTCTCAGCACTGATGCGTCTAGTGAGGTGTAACACTGGGCATCAGCTCCATTGTATCTAAACACAGGGATAGGTCCTTCAAGAAACTAAGAATCTGCTGCTTTTGTTACATTGAAACATTCACATGTTTCTAAGAACAATGCAAAACCTTCAACCTCTACAGAATG
>NW_009914100.1:69650-85646 GCF_000696875.1 Nestor notabilis
ACAGTCCAATAAAATTAATATTTCTTCTTTTCTTCCTCCTCCTATTCACTTTCGTTTTCCTTTTTTTTCTTTCTTTCTTCTTTTTTTCTTTTTCTTTTTCTTTTTCTTTTTCTTTTTCTTTTTCTTTTTCTTTTTCTTTTTCTTTTTCATTTTTATTTTTCTTTTCCTTTTCCTTTTTTTCTTTTTATTTTCTTTTTCTTTTCCTTTTTATTTTCTTTTTCTTTTTTCTAATCCATGTTCTGAGCCTGGCCAAATACTGAGGCAACAGAGATCTTAATATATTAAGTTTAAATCTGGAAAGACAGGTAGAGCTTTTCTATTGGCTGAATATAGAAATCTAGTACAACAAATCCAATTATTCTTCTGGTAGCTGTAAGGTGACTGCTAAAGGAGCTGAAGGGGGAAAAAAAACGTGGGTCAGAATTTATAAATGATTTTGCTTTTGTGCTTTCTGTAATTGCTGACATTACTTGTTTACTAGGGTAAAAGCATGGTAAACCAAAAATAGACTCAGTCTAGACAAGAACACACTTTATATTTGAAATAACAGCATTTGGAAAATTGTTGTCATGCCAAACTGGGAAAAAAATACTAGTTCAGTATAACCTGGAAAAAAAGACAAAATGCCTTTCCAAGACTTGCTGCATTTTATGTTGTTTTTTTTTTTTTTAAATAAAGGATTTTTTTTTCAATTCTGAGTTTCAAATATGTATCATCACTGTCTTGGGCTGCTACACTCGTCAAGGCTATATCTACATGTGACCTATATGTTTGATTTTGTTGGTTTCAGTTTGTATATTGCACCTTGGTAAAGTGAGTTTTGTGAAACTAACGTTACATATATTGTAGAAGAGATATACAAGAGGGACTCAATTCTACAGGCTTAGACAAAGGCAATGATACTTTACCTATGGATATTTAACCTAGCATTTCTGGCAGCTTCTCCTTTTTCTTCTTCTCCATCACATACATAGCCTTATAGAAATTCTGATTGAGCAGTTCACCAAGGGCTCTTTTACATCACCTGTACCCTAAGGCAGGGTTGATCATACCAAGGTCATTTCTGACAAATGATGGTGTAGTGTGTTCTTTGAAACTTCTGATAAAGATACTGCAATCTTTAAATAATTTATTTGAACACTTAGTTACTCTGACATTTTCTTGAACGCCTAACTTTTCTTGCTGCAATTTCTTTTATCCTAAAGATTTGGAAAAAATGATTACTGCATTTGTCTTTAAAAATCCTTTATCTGTTGGAAGATTACCGTCATATCTCATCTGGATTATTTTCTCCAGTTTAGGACATTCCTTGTTCTTTACCATTCTCCCCACCAGAAACAATTTCTAGATTTCTGACTACACTCAGAATTATTATACTGCCATACTCTGAGACACATCCTTTTGTCTATTTGTTGCCCAAAATGTGATGACCAAAATGGGATCGAGTACTCCTTGAGTCTGATAATATTAGATAGAGGAGAACTTCTTGCAACCAACAAACAATCCTCTTATTCACTCATCCTAGAATAATCTCTATTTTTTTCTTAGAAGATAGTATGACAGTGCTAAGCATTATGCAGCTAATGACTCATGAAAGCACTGGATGTAACTGATTATTGCTTTCTAAGTTCAGAGTTGCGTTTAATACTAAATAAATTTCAATCTTTCTGTCTAGAAGGCATCAGCCTGCTTCTATAAAAGATGTGAAGCCTCTCAGATCATGCTCCCTGTATGAGCTCACAGGTCCCTAGAAGTTATTTAATTTACATACCATCATGAAGCAAATTTCACAAAGAGTAAAAATTGTAAAGATGTTTATGTTCTTAGAAATGTGAAGCAAGTACGTAGCTAAATACTAAAAAAAGAAGGTAGAGGTGGTATAGTTATTTATTTAAGGTCTCCTCATTAGACCTATTTTATAAAGTTTATTCTATGTTGGAAAGTTCTGTGAGATTCTACATCATGTATAAGGAACACTATCAATTTAATCCACAGACAATGAGAAATGATTGTAACATTACACTGAAGTTTTAAACGTACAACTTTAATAAGAATGTGAAATATATTGGGTGTTGAAACCATACAGGAGAATAAGGACATAAATACTTAAGAGTTGGCTGCTGCATATATGGTATTTTGTTAAGAAAGAAGGAATGTACATGTTAATTTTTGCACCATTATTTCATCCCCTCCTTTAAATAAAGAAAATCCCTGGGAATCTTAAGAATGCCATTATGCAGAATGATGGAAATTAATAAAGAAAACCAGAACATCTTACAACTATTGAACTGTTATTAAGCAGTTTCCCCCACCATCCCTAAAGAAGTATTGATGCCTAGCTCATTCCTGATTTGAGCTACTGCAAAGCAGAGGACTTCCATTAACAATTTCTTGCAATAAATCTTTTCTAAGGCTAAAACTGTGTTACACAGAAAACCATTAACAAAATATTGCAAGTATAATGTAGAAATATCTCCAAATATTTCTACAAAATACAAATACAAAATACAAACCTACAAAATACAAATACAAATCTACAAAAGCTATTTCTAGCTTTTGGGAAATGAAATAATTCTGGGTCAGGAATAATACCCTTGTTAAGACATAACACAGTAAAACAATTACATGGAAATTATTTGCTAACAGATTTTGCCCTACATTATTAAAAAGCAAGGCAGTGCTACTGGTATGAAATGGAAATGAAAATGTAAGGCAGAAAAATATTGGCAGTTATTTGATTAGTTAGGCATTTAATTTTCCTCATTTGATTTTTCTTTCCAATATTACCAAAATGAACACTGCGATTCTGATAGAACAGTGGAACAGTGAGAGGCAATTATTAAGGGCTGTCTGCATTAGAGTACTATTAGTACAAGCACAAATTAAAATAAACTTTTTTAAAAACTGGTCCATTGTACATTAGAATATGAAAATAATTTCTTCCTTTTCTAACTTGTGTTTGCTGATAAACTTTTAATACCTTTTTTCCCACCTAAATCCCCTATTAAAACACAGCTCTTCAGGTTTTATGACAAACAAGTCAACATGTCTCAACAATGAAATTGAAATATAGCACTAGTAGTTAACTCAGTGCTGGTGTGTCATCTAACATCACATTTAGTGCCATGGGCAATAAGATTTTTGTAGGCTTGAAGAAATACTTTCTTTTTTTTTTTTCCAAGTACATTTTGTATTACACTCCTATCCATTTTCTTCATGCTTTCCACTCACTGAAATACTCGACAAATCTGGTTTTAAAACTTCTGTCCCTACACTATTGTAAAGCCCTAGTGTTTCCCTGGTTTCCTCTAGCCTGTAATATAAAGAAATAACTCTGATTCATAACACTTTGTAAAAGTTCATTCAGCTACTCAAAATCTTTCACATATGGCAGTTAATACTTAAAAGCTACATCCTAATAAGAATTTAACTGCATATGGAGTGATGCAGTGTCTGGGTTTTAGGTACCTATATTCCTTGTTCATTTACTTTACAGCACTAGGTGCACAGAATCCTATGCAGGGATGCTACTCACAGAGGCATGCATGAACTCCCCATTTATTCAGGAGTCAGAGCTTCTTCTTTCATATAATATTCAAAACTATTCCTTGTCACATGGCTGTATCCTAATTGCACATCCAGTCATAGAAAAAACAATACGTTTGATCCAGTTTTCCTCGTTCATGTTAAATGTCTAGTGTTTTCTGCTGATAAGAAGATGTGTGCATCTGGTAGAAACACTGGTATTACATATTTAAACATGTTTAGGCTTTCTGAATCTAGTTCTTTTCAGGCAGTTACACAGCTTCAGAAAGGAAAAATGCCTTTTGCCCAACTTAATAACTATGTTCTTTGACTCTTTCCTAACAAGTAGGAAACATAAGTGTAGTCTTGCTTCTGAAGTATAAAAATAAATATTTGTGTAAATACATAAACTTAGATGTAAAGGAATGATCTTTTTGAATAAGTGTACTTTAACCAGTTTGGAAATCCATGCAAGCGTAAGGGGTATCTTTCACATTAATAAGTAGTATTTTTTATGAGTGCTATGTTCTTACACTAGTGTATAGTGTAGTATAGTGTAGTACAGTATAGGGTAGTCTAGTCTAGCCTCGTCTAACAACAGAATCAAATGTTCATTCTCTAGACAAATATTAAACTAGAATTAAAAAAGGGCATGTACTGGCAAATTCTGTATTGTTGTTTCTGGGCAGCAGATGTTATTTTTTTCTGATACCCAGGGCAAATTAAGCATACAATGATGGTCTCTCACCTGTTTAGTTACAGGACACTAACAGCTGTACTCACAGATATAGCTAATGAAGGAAGTGAGGAGGAAAAATAATATGGTCTCAACTTTATCTGCACCATTCACCAAGATGCGCAAACAAATATTGTTGCAATTACTTGTAGTCACTGCAGTGACATAATTTTGAAGCATTTAATTAATTATAAAATATTTAGTTTGGGTTCCAGAATTTTAACATGTGGAGCAAACACAGCAGAACTGCTTACCATAGGGCAAGACTAAAATATATTTTTAGGACAAATTTCAGTGGCACTAAAATTGGGATGACACAAGCATCAGCACCACACACAAGAAAGTTAATATCTTCTATTTCTCTGCTAGTTTCTACTTCAAGATTTCAAATTACAATTGAGTTCTTATCTTTACAACACCTGGCAAAGGCCTGGTAAATGAAATATTTTATTCCAATTTTCAGGCTAGGTTAAATTAGGGGCTGATGTGTCAGGAGAGTAGAAGACAAGAAATGTTAAATATTTGATCACTAAAAACTATCTTCATAAAAAAATGGAAGCAGAAGGATTGAAGATTCTAAGAATTAACTTCTCTATTAATTAACACTTTTTTTTTTAATTTCAGTTGAAGAATCTAGTATGACACTCTCAAAAACAAATAGATGAGCAAATAGATGTAGAGTGTAAGAAAGCAATTTAGGATCTGTCTATAGTCAATGGAAAAGAATATTTCCAGGGAGTAAATCATCCCATCCTAAGAGTTTGAGGCATAGTACCTCTCCCAAGGCAATTCGCTGTACCTGACACAGGCCAGTGACTGTCCAGGGCACTCAAACAAAGATTAAACTAAGTATCTAACTTCTCAGTATTTGAAGGTAGGTAATTCATGGGGGGGGAAAAGGGGAAATCATGTTTTGGTACTTCTAGGGGAATTTCTTAAAACCTGCAAGATTTCAGGATGTTTACTATAATCAAATCAGCAAATTTTTTTGTTTTCTTCAGTGTTAACAGAGAAATCTGTACTTTGTGAAGTTCTGAGCTGCATCTTTTGCTAGAAAATGCTCATTGTTAGTCTTCTCGGGGGAAAAAAAAAAAAGGAAATTAATCTTTCACAAGTAGTTGAACTGCTGCATAAAATTGCAAGTAAATGAAACATTTCTTGTTTCATAAACTTCAGGATCAGCTTTACTTTTTTTTTTAAGACTTTTCTTGAAGACTGATATATGTGTTTTTATCCAAAAGTGAAATATTGTAAGTCATAGACATAATCATAGAATCATAGAATAGTTAGGGTTGGAAAGGACCTTAAGATCATCTAGTTCCAAACCCCCTGCCATGAGCAGGTACACCACACACTCAACAAGGGCGCCCAAGGCTCTGTCCAACCTGGCCTTAAACGCCTCCAGGGTTGGAGTATTCACAACTTCAAATAGTAATACTATATAATACAAATAATAAAACTATATCATCAGGTAATCTTTTCATTTTGCTGATACAGTTTCCATTTCCTGTAAAATGCTTTCTATTGATGTCTCTGAGATGACTAACTTTGGCCCTGAATATGAAAAGGCTCCTTCTTATGGGTAACCCTTAAGTTTAAGAAAATCATCTTCACAGCATATCATTAAATAATATTTCTCAAATTTTTAGTAAGGTTGATCTGTCTCTTCAGAGGCTCTAAAAGATTTCTGAGTATATTGTTTGATGACACAAAATTGTCCTGGCCAACCAGTGGTCCTCTGCCCATAAAGATCATGCTTCAGTAATTCTGCACAGATAAGGCAGTAATTTTTATCATACAAAGAAAAATCAAACAGTATACAAAATACAGCTCAGAAATTACAGAGAAATAGAATATAAATCAAAGGCTCTGTCTGTATTTGCTAATAAGCATGCTCCAAGTGTCAGCAGAACTGAGAGGAATTTCGCGTACATTTCACAGAGGGAATTATGGCTCTAATTCTAATACTATCAAAATATTTTTTTCTATGTAACAGTCCTCCTACAATACTTGCATAAACCAACTCTTAAAATTGATACTTATTTCCATGTGGTGGCCTATTGTATTTTCAATTAAATCCAGATTTAAAAATAAGTAACAAACACCTTCATCATGTTCATAAAATAAACAATCACAATATAGCATTCTTACCAGAACACTAATATTACATTTGGAATATGAGGACCTTCATTGCTGGTTCTCTGCCTAAAACACTGGGAAAATAGATATGGTTCATTACACATTAATTTGTGTAAGTTTTATCTCTACTTTAAGACTGTGTAACTGTCTGGAGGTTAACAATGGGTTACTTCAATATAGTAAATAGAATTTGTATCATCCAAACCCTTTTTCTGTTTCTGGAAAACCTGTCTTATGTCTCAGATGTTCTAGACTGAATGTGTTTTTATACTTTCTCGTAATAGCTCTCCTGAGTTTTCTTTTGTAATGGAAATGCGTTATTTTCTCTAAGGACTGGTAATGGCAGACAATTGTCATAAAACTTTTAGCCCACTTTGCTGCATCTAAGAGTGCATTGTTTGTTTTCTTATTCTAAAGACAAAAAAATTTTTAGATCAAGGCACAAACTTGATCAGCTTTTATGTAGTTGCTTATTAATAGAAATGGGCGATATTATCAGTAAACATCAATCAAGAAAAGTAATATTAAAAATTCCAGCAATGTTACTACTTCAGGGTTTTTTCCTGAAATCAAACATCTATAGAACTTCAGTTTCTAAGCAGAATTTTATTTTTAAATTTTTTTTAAAATCTAGAAACACAAAGCAATACTCTCACTAAAAATTATTTTATAATTAGATCAACACATAAGTCTTCAAAACGTGGAGTGTGCTGCTTTCTTACGGTTTTTACTGATAAGGTTTTCATCAGACCACTTTGTAGACATCAAAATTAAACTAGAACTCTGTGAGTAGTTTAAACTCTTAAAAATAAAAAAAGGGAAAGTTTTGTGGCGTTCAGAGTTCACTATATGAGAGCTGAGGTTTTAATAGTAAGCTAATTCCAATAGATAGCAAATGCAGTGTGTAGAGAAGCTAGCCGTAGGGATTGTCTTTATTGTGCTATTGGCATTCAAAGTCATGTAAACAATTACCTATTTCTGCTGAATGTCATCTAACATATGGATCTAATAGCTGTATGCCCATTTTAAATCTAATCAGTCTTCAACTTGGCTGTCATTAGGTGTGAAAAAGGCAGGTTTAAAGCAAAATAAAATAATTCAGGCCTGAAAGGACATTCAAGGAAAAACTTAAGCCCTAATTTGTGATATTGACTAGAGAAAGATAAGTTTTCCTGGCTTCATTAATTGTTCTTCTTAAGGTCCACCAATATATTCCTCTAAAAAGAGAGTTCAATTGCTAAAACCAGCAGGTTTACAAAGGTACTATTACAGTTAGAGATTTTCACTTCAATGGAAACACACTCTGTTTCTCCTTCCCCAACCACACTGAGTTAGTATTCTGGTGCAAAGCTGCCAGATGGATGGATGCAAAAGGGTCTGAGAAACAGTGGCCAAGATAAGATATACTGGGTTTACAGGCATACTGAAGACTTCCAGACTAATAAAAACATGGCCTTTTAATAAATGAAGGCACTGCTCTCTCTGTCTGAAAAATAGACAGGTGAACTACAAATCTGTGTTAAACCACACTTTTTTCCATCAGGAACAAATAACTTTCACTGTATGACCTTTTTTCTTTTTTTAACAGTATGAATTTTAGATTTTATTCACTTTTCTGATCATGATCACAGAGGACTCTGTAGCGCAGTATAGGGAATTCCTAACTAGCAGTTTCTAAACCTGACGAATACTAAGCAGTGTTGCCTGCTTAATGGCCTGGGAGAAGCATGGTAGATGTGTTTGCTTCAGAAAACAAGAAGCTATATTTTTCTAAGTAACTATTAACTTTCCCAGCTGTAATCAGCGAGTAGTCTCAATGAAGCTGCTTAATTTTAAAGGAAGTTCTATTTGTAAACCTGAACTGTCAAGTAGAGCTGCGGAGGGACTGAAAAGATCTCAGATTCATATTACGGAAAATAAGTAGAAATACATTCTGTTACATTTGTGACATTAAAACTTTGTCTTCATTCTGAGTTTTTTACAGTAGCTGTTTGGAAAATTGCTTTTTCACCCATAAGTGTTCAGAGAGTGTGATTCCAGTCCATCAGGATTATGGTGGGACCTTTGCTGATTTCATGGTTGCCAAAATCTGGTCTGAAAGCTAATGACAGTGGTCACAGGAAGAAGATATAGTAATGACCTTCTTTTGTCTATTCACCTCATAGCTGGAGAACTCTTCCAAGATGAAAATTGATTCAGTTATTTCCTGTGTTATACAATGTTCAGGTCAATTTTTCTCACCATCCAGAAGAACATCTCCACCTTTTCTTCATTTCTGAAAGTAATTCAGTTCAGCAAACACAAGTATTAATGTTTAGAAGCAGAAGGAGAGTAAAAGTGAGGGAGATTTAGTTCTGTGAGCTGGTCCTAAACATATGGAATTTGTCTTTTTGAACCTTTATCTTTACAGACTATAATCCTTATGCATGTTGTGCCACCAGTAATCATGGACACACAGACTAACAAGATCCTTGCTAATCCATTTTCCTACATGTAAACCTTTACTGACACTTTAAAAAATAACTTCAAGTTATTCTCCTGGAGCTTCCATAGTGCAAGATACTTCTGCTATCAGAAGAACTCATGTAAGGAACAAATAGCATCACCTAAGAAGAACCTATCTGATAAAAAAGAATATTACAAGGTTATGACATGAGTGTTGACGCTGCACACACAGTTTTAAAAACCCTTTTGAGCAGCATTAACAATTTAAAAAAGAACAGAACAAAATTACAATTGAAAATGGCAATTTACACAATTTACAATTTAAATTAAAAATAATTTGCAATTAAACCAAACCAAAACAAAACAATTTTTTACTTAAAACAGAGAAGAGGGGGGAAGGGGGGAAAGTAAATTGTAATATCATGATTTGTACAGATCTTTTCAGTGGATAGGGCATCTTTCAAGGTTATACTTTACCGTAATTTTTGAGGTAATTCACATACTGCTTTCACTCTGAAAGCAAATCGATGGTACCTATCTCAATCCACCCTCCTATCAACTGAAAAATAACATAGTGGAAGAAGCATGCAAAAACAAATGTTACCACACATACTTATCTTTACAACAAGAAATTTTCTTGGGGTAAGCTCTGGCAAAAAAAATATCTTCATTTTGCAACTAAAGCAATGAGAATAACAATTCTTAGTAATGATGCAGGAGGGAAAGTGCATGAAGGTATCTATCGTTTCTAATTCAAGTTTTCTAGTCAGCTAAGCATGTAGTCAGGGTGCCACAACGTCCAGCTGCTCCCCATGGGCTGGGGTCCAGGAGCATTGGAGACTTCCTGGGGTCATCCAGCGTCCATCCCACCACTCCAGTCAGGTGCTGGGCAGTCAGGGGATACTGGAGCAGCCCCAGCCTCAGGCATGGGCATCTCCTGGGAATGGACCAAGAATGGGCCAGCATGGGGGGAACTGGAGGCCGGCTCTAATACAGCATTGTTGGGGCAGGGCCTGGTGGCCTTGGGGCTGAAATGGGGTCCTGGGCCATGGGCTCGGTGAGGACATGGGACAGTAGGTTCTGCAGTGCCCTCAGGACCCAGACAGAAGAGCAGTCCTGGTCACAGCCACAGAGCTTCCTCAGAGCAAAGACGGCATTTAAGAGAACGTGATGCTTGTATGAAGCTGCGAGCAAATTTTTTATTTGCAAAACATTAGAAAACTTGTTTATTTTTTCTCTAAGGCTACTTTTACTTTTTCCTTCCTCCCAAAGCACTTTTCTCTTCAAGACATTACCTTTTTTTTCCTTAAACAGTTTCATTTTAAATACATACACTAATAATAACACTATCTGTAGTACCATGCTGCTTAAATTATTTACTATCCCTGTATTTTATTGAAATGCAAGAAAAAGTTTATTCTCAGAGAAATGAAACAACTATTAACAGTAAATTGGACTTCATTACATTTTCATAAGTCTTGATTTAAGATGATTATAAAATTAGAACCTCATTGCCATAAATGCAAATATCTCCTTTCTAGCTTATTTTATTAGTAGTTTATTTTACAGCCCCCAGTCTTGTCAGAAAATTGTGTGGTTAGTAAATTATTTTACATACAGAGTCAGTAAGTATATAGGGTACCTGCTGGTTCAATTATTTTATAGAATTATGGTTTTGACAAAATTTCTTTTGGATAGATTCAGTTGTTATGTAACTTAATGTCAAAAACCGTAATGAATGCACTGCTTGCACTTAACAAATGCACTAAAAAGCCAAATGCCTGAGACTTTCAAAAGCTCCTTGTAGGAGCTGTTGGAGAGGCATTTAAAAAAGTAGTAAATCTCCATTATTTTTTTCTTTTTCACACACCTTCAAGGATCTGACTAATAAATTCACAACTACAAATGAAATAGTGTCACACTAGTGTCTTTCCCTTGTGTTTCCCACAGGCATTAAGTAAAACTAAGTTGTTCTATTCAGTGGATTTATGTTTTATTTTCAGGAATCACCAGTCCTGGCAACACATCAGTCCCGGTCCTCTCTGTCATGACCCTTTGTCATCTTTGCTAGGAAAAGACAAGAGATGCTGAATCTTTTCTAGAACTTTATGCCTACAGGTTGGATAAAACCCAGAAGTGTCTAGTTAAATACAGTATAAATACATCCCAGCCATACCTCAGTAGTCTCCTCTTTACCCACATACCACTTCTCAGCAAACATGTATGAACACAGGTTTTGGGGGATTACATCTTAGTCAATGTACTCAGGCTTTTTTGCAAATAGGTGGAGAATGAAGCACAGCATGAGATGACACAGGATGCAGTTATACAAACTTTGTTTCCTTGGAAATCTCATTTAGAAAGTTCTGCATGTTTCTCCATGTAAGCTTATCATACAAAATAAAACTGCATTCAATAAAATTAAATAAATTTAATTTAATTATGAGACAGAAAAGTATTTGCAGAACCTTTGCTTCCCCTTTCTTTTTTTTAATTTTTTTCTTGTTCGTTCCCATACTTATACATTTCTTCATCTATGATTACCTAGCAAGTAAAGATCTGTCTGGAAAAATGGCATTTTGGTTTTTATATATATATATATGTATATACATACATATACACACACACATGCACATTATTAATTTTCAATTCAGAGTCACACATGCTTCAAATACTGGGTATAAGTATCTTCAGTGAAAGTTGGTATTGCTGACAGAAAATTGTAACAACTCTTGTAGAGTCTCATTTCATCTCAGCATATGCAGAACTGGGATAAAGTTGTTGCAGTGGGCACCAGCTGAATCCTCTAGTATATAGAAACATTCATTTTAGTCGTCTTGGCTTTAAGACATTCAGTCTTCCATACATTCACATTGTTCAAACAATTAACATTGCGCTTAATTCTACCTATTTTATTTGAATACCATATTCTGTATTTACCATAGACAAGCCCAGCTCTTTATTCTGTAAACCTAGCAATTTCAATGTAGGAGACATGTGAAAGTTTTTTTTGTTTATTTATTTATTTTATCATTTCACTACCTTACATTCGTAGATAGAGGTTACATGAGAATAAAACTGTGTTATACTTAACTATGATTTTTGTTTCTTAAGCTGACATTACAGTTACAATTGCATTCAGTTTTACTTTTTTTGCAACTTAAGCTGTTATTTGAGTTAGCAAATCCCTCACATATGGAGAAGCCTTTAGGCACCTACATGGCCAAACTCTATCTCTGTTACTGGCTATTGTCTCTTAATGATTCAGAAGACATTGTCTTATGTCTGCATTTTGGTCTTACGTCTGCATTTTGGCCTCATGCTAGCCTTCTGTGACACAAGTTCCATCAGGAGTTTATAACATGTAAAGTCTGGAGTTGCAATAAATTGCTATAGAGTCTTTAACTGTTATATATCTGAATATATTTATCCATTAGAGAGGTAAGCTCTTTTTTTTTTCTTGTTTTCGTGCAATTCTTCTACGCAAATGTACTTCTTTTCCTAGATCCAATCTTCTGAAATAGAATTCCTTGCCTTGAAGAACAATTTCTACTGAACAGTATTGTTCTCCTTTTTGTTTTCTTCAGTCATCCTTGGCTTGTTAGCATTTTGCTGTAAATTTTATAGGGAGTAGAGCTTGTCCCTGAAAAACTGCTTTACTTGTTCCAAGTCCCATTTCCTAGAGAATGATCTGCTGGACAAACCGGCCAGTGCACAACAACTGAAACAGCACAATTTCGGGAGCCCTTTGACTTCACTTCTATCTATTTGCTGGTATGCAATGCCATCAAGAACTTTCATAAGTTACTGAAATTGTGGCATTAACTTAAATATATATGTGTACACACACGTGCATATGTAGACATACCCTTCAATTTATATATGTATGATTGTCTTCTTTTTTATATATGCACATGTATATATCATAAAATCACAGAATCATAGAATGGTTTGGGTTGGAAGGGACCTTGAAGATCATCTAGTTCCAACCCCCTGACACAGGGCCATCTTCCACTAGACCAGATTGCTCAAAACCCTATCCAAACTGGCCTTCAACACTTCTAGGAATGGGGCAGCCACAACTACTCTGGGCAACCTGCTCCAATGTCTCACCACCCTCACAGTAAACATATCTAATTTAAATCAACTGTCCTTAGTTTTAAAGCCATTATCCCTTATCCTATCACTACACTCACTGATAAAGTGTCTATTCCCGTTTTTCCTGTAGGCCCCCTTTAGCTACTGGAAGGTCTAAAGGTACTGCTAGAAGGTCTTCCCAAAGCCTTATTTTTTCTAGGCTTACCAACCCCAGCTCTCTCAGTTTGTCTTCACAGAACAGGTGCTCCAGACCTCTGATAATTTTCATGGTCTCCCTCTGGACTCACTCCAACAGGCCCGCAGCCTTCTTATATTGGGGTCCCCATAGCTGAACACAATACTCCAGGTGGGGTCTCACAAGAGCAGAGTAGAGGGGCAGGATGACCTCCTTCAACCTGCTGGTCTGTCCTGGGTTCAGCTACAGCAGTCATTTTTTCTCCGTCTTAGTAGCTGGTGCAGTGCTGTGTTTTTGACTTTCAGTCTGGGAACAATGCTGATAACACCGATGTTTTTAGTTGTTGTTAAGTAATGTTTACTCTGACCAAGGACTTTCTCAGTCTCATGCTCTGCCAGGGAGGAAGCCAGGAGGAAGCAGAGGCAGGACACCTGACCCAAACTGGCCAAAGGGGTATTCCATACCACAGCACGTCATGCCCAGTATATAAACTGGGGGGAGTTACCCGGAAGGCCCAGATCGCTGCTCGGGTCAGGCTGGGTATCGGTCGGCGGGTGGTGAGCGGTTGGGTCCTCTCCCCTTGTTATTCCTCTTATCATTATTATTGGTAGCAGTAGTGGTTTGTATTATACCTTAGTTACTGGAGTGCTGTTATCTCAACCCGTGGGAGTTACATTCCTCCGATTCTCCTTCCCATCCCACTGGGAGTGGGGGGAGGAGGGAATAGGGCAGGGAGTGAGCGAGCAGCTGCGTGGTTCCAAGTTGCCGGCTGGGCTTGAACCACAACATGGTCACCCTTTTTTTGATGTAGTCCATCATATGGTTGGCTTTCTGGGCTGTGAGAGCACACTGCTGGCTCATGTTCAGTCTTTCATCCAATACCCCCAAGTCTTTCTCCTCATGGCTGAGCTCGATCAACTTATTGCCCAACCTGCATCCATGTTTGTGCCCCATCCCATGTGCAGCACCTTGCACGTGGCCTTCTTGAACTTCATGAAGTTCATATGGGCCCACCTGTCAACCCTGTCAAGGTCCCTCTGGATGGCATTCCTTCCATCTAGAGTACCTACCACACCACACATCTTGGTGCTGTTAGCAAGTTTGCTGAAGGTGTACTCAATCCCACTGTCCATGTCACTGACAAGAATGTTAAATAGCACTGGAAACAATACTAAACCCTGAGGAACACCACTTGTCATTGGTCTCCACTTGGACATCAAGCTGTTGACCACAACCCTTTGAGTGTGACCATCCAGCCAGTGCCTTCTCCACTGAGTGGTCCACCCATCAAATCCATGTTGCTCCAATTTAGACACAAGGGTGTCATGCGGGACAATGTCAAATGCTTGGCATAAGTCCAGGTAAATGATGTCAGTCACTCTTCCTTTATCCTCCTATGATACGACCATGTTGTAGAAGGCCAGTATATATGTCAAGCACTATCTGCCCTTATCAAAGCCATGCTGGTTATCACGAATCACCTCCTTACTGTCCATTTTCCTTAACACAGATGGATCTGCTCCATGATCTTGACTGGCACACAGGTGAGACTGACTGCCTGTAGTTCCCTAGGTCTTCTTTTTTTCCCTATTTAAAAAAGGGGTTATGTTTCTCCTTTTCAAGTCAATGGGAACTTCCCTGGAGCAGAGCTTAGTCACTTCATCCACTAGCTCCCTTAGCACCTACAGGTACCTCTCATTCTGTGAACTGAGCAGTATGGCTGAAGCACTTGCCAGTGAAGACTGAGGCAAAAAAATTGTTGAGTACTTCAGCCTTCTCCATACTGTCTGTTGACAGGTGTCCCATTTTACTCATTGAGGGGAGGTGGGTACAGTTTCGTTCATCTTCAATATATATGTAGTATATATACATGCACATATATACACTGACGCGGAAGACATACTAATTCAAATATTGTCTAATTATCATTATTATAAAAACATTTGCCTGACTTTGCAGTTGCCCTTACTCCAAAGTTCTGCAGTATACTAAGAATAAAATCCTTCTGCTATACACATAATGATCACTTGTAATAATATGTAGAAAATTTCAGGGGAATCAGTTAGACTATGATTTTTGTTAACGTGTTTTGGGTGAGGTGTGTTGGCTTTTTCTTGTACTTATGAAAAAATACTTCACAAATTGCCTCAGAATCCCTTTCTTATGTATTTGTTTGTTTGTTTGTTTATTTATTTATTTATTTTTAGTAAAAAGAAAAAAAACAACCAAATGAACAATGAGAAAACAACCCCCCCAAGAAAAACAAACCTAAAATGAAATAGAAAAAACAATAAGAAAAGTAATAGTCTCAATTGCTCCATGTAAGATTATCTAAGCATCCAAATTTTTTACACAGACAGGTATTTACAAAAGAAAAACTTCACTGCACATGCATTACTTATGCAGGTTTTCTAATTATGATAAAGTTGGTTAAATGTCATACAACCTTTAAGAGCAGTGTATGGTATACTTTATTGTCAATACAAAGACAGTTAAATTGAACTTATAAAATACAGCTGGAGTTCCCAAATCTGACACTTCTAGATTTCATTTGGACTGAAAATACAATTAAATGACTCCCTGAGGCACATCAAGAACAACTTTTAAACAAAAAAGAGATTACATATTACACTGTTGCAGGGGCGGATGATGAAAGTAGATTTTTTATGGTACGAATTATCCTTGTTTTTCCAAACTAGGTTCATCCAGTTCTAGAAATGCATCTTAGGAAGTTTTTTTAAGGTTTCCAATGAAGGTCATGTAGTCTAACCAGGCTTATTCATTCTGTAAATGGAATATTTACCTACTGAATACCATCTAAATGTTCCTTAATAATGCATTGTGTTTGCTTCATTAAGCCTGCTTGCTGAACCATTAC
>NW_009914100.1:85666-104359 GCF_000696875.1 Nestor notabilis
AAAATTTATCTTCTAATGTGTTATGCTGCTCTCCCCAACTTTGATGTCTATTGTAATATGTCCTCATCGATCAATTTAACCTCTATAAAACTTCTGTTTGTATATTTGCATTTTGGGGGCTTATTTTAGATTTGTCATGCACGATTACTAATTTTATTTAGATTTGTCTCTAATGAGGATAGTACTAGGAAATTATCCACCTCTGCCTACAGATATGTATTAGTTATCTGCCTATAGCATTAATTGACTAAACGGATGATTTGAGGTGTATGTATGTAAAAGGTATAATAGTATATGAAAGGTGCATACATTCATAGATATATTCTACTAATCTAAACTTCATCCCTCTGGTTACCGAAAATTAGAGACATAGAGATAAATTTTCAGAAATTATTATTATTATAATTGTCTTTTTATTTTTTTATTTTTTTTTAAACTACATGATCGAACTGATTTTCAGATTTTATTTAAACTAATGAAGGATCTGAATCATCAAGTTTGGTAACAGAAAGAGGAGTAAATACTGTGTAATATCTTAATTCTTCATATAAGGATGAGCACTAGAACTTCGGAAGCACATGTTGGGACTAGCTGTGCCCAGAAACAGTCACAGAAGTGATCTAAACACCGAACTTTCAGAGAAGCCTCTGAGAAACTTTCCAGAAAGGAAAGTTTTAGGCCTTTTACTCATTATTCATTGCAGTGCTATGCTAGCTGGACATGTGGCATCAGTAACTTAAGAATCTTATTGGAGAAAGGCATATTGAACAAATTATTGATATTATTTAAAATTTTCTTGGATTTTTTTTTAAGATTAACAGTTTCTATGACAGTTCACACATTTTGAAAGACACAGAGTAAACCTTAAGTTTCCTTATTCTTCCCAAACATTTATTCAGATCTTATATGTCAAGAGCACTGACTGAGAAAAAATGTGGTTTACATTATACAGCAGAAATAAAATTGTATATGCAAGGATTTTCCCAATTACCCATAATGATGATATGACTTGGCCACTGACATTCATACTTACCCAATTTTCTGGGCTTATGTGTTCTGTCCCGAGTTTCATATTTGGACTCTAAGTATTCTTAGGGGCAGGGACTACACTACTGGAGCTCCTGTTTGCCGTGGCAGAACAAATAATTAAAACTAATTTATCTCTGTTACTCCTCCTTTAGTCTTCATTTTATTTAAATGAGTTTTGGGAGTTGCTGTTGCACTAAGGTTAGCATTGCAGGCTATGTGATAGTTATAACTAATCTAATTATTTGCACAATTCTACCTCTGTTGACAAGATATTACTTCTTCAGATCCAAAATTGACAGAAAGCAGTGATAAAGAGTAGAAAACTATAGTAGAACATACAGAAATCATCACTGCTCTAGAAGAAAAAATCCCCCCCCCCCCACTTCATTAAATTTGGGTATATATGCATATGCATTGTGATCTTAAAAGTAGTAGTATTTCCTGCATCAAACCTAACAAGTTACATGCTTAGATTTCTCAGTCATCCATTATGTTCCATGTATTTATCTAGTTGGTATTTTCTATGAAAAAAGACAAGTGCATGTCTTAGATAAATATCATGCTATTACTAAACATTGGAACTGCAGTAATTACAGCTTGTTCAAAACTGGTGTTTTACATTTGTAATACATGACTTCTAATTAGAACCATTTTTATCCTTTAAGAAATCTTACCCACAGGACTATTTTGTGCCTATAAATGCTTTGAAACCACCACTGCTTGAAGCATTTTGGAAACGATACAACAATTTTGACAAAGGTTTACCCTGTTTGAATTTGGAAAAGAAAACTTTGTATGGATCTAATTAAGAATAGCTTTCAACTGTGTGTTTCACCATGAGAGGGAGGAGGAGCCCAAAGATCAAGAGTATTAGACTGAAGATGGAAAGTGAGTTAAGAATCTGCAGCCCTGTACTTTGGGAAAGAACCATTGAACCAATGGGGATGTTAGTCAAATGATAATTGTGTGATTATTAGACTATGTGATTAGACTATCCTTATTACTTAGGTAAAACAACTGACAAGTTCATGCTTTTAGATATTTTCTTGCTCAGCAAAACAGAAAAAAAGAGAATGCAGTATGCACAGAGTAAAATAAAGCATCTCAAGTCTCAACAAACTCACAGTCTGTTGGGCTACTATCAAAAATACTGCTTTGTAAGGTACGTTCTACACATCAGCTACCTCTTCATGTGCTCCTACTCCACAACAAACAGGGAAAAACCTTGTTATCCAAAATCTAGAGGCAATCTAGATTATACGAGGAAAAGCAAATTGATTTGGATTACATTGACTAGAGGTTGGGAGGGGTACACATATAACCTGTTCCTATGAAACATCTGAAACCTCTGAAAATTTTTTCATGTCAGCACTCAAGTTTTTTACTTCTAGGTGGTTGCTGTGAAACTTATTCATATTTTATCCCTGTAGTTCATATAGGTGAATTATTCTAGTAAGAGGACAAGAAGGTCTGCAGTACTCTTTGGACATTAATGATTTTCAGTGATACATATCTAATACTTAAATACGTTTTCAATAGCTACCCTTTCTGTCAAGTTAAGATAGCACATTTTCTATTTATTATATTAATTAAACATTACTATATTTTTATCTATGTGAACTTTATTATGGAAGATATTCAAGCATATTTAGCAGACACACAACTATGATCAAGAAATGACAATGTGGTAGGATAGTTACCTCAATTTCCTGAATCTTCTTATAGCCGGAAGAGAAGGATCTCAGCCTTTTCACTGTTCATTGTACACTGCTTATATTTTTTTAAAGTTAAGGGGGAAAAAAGCACAATGGAAATTGCTTATATCGCCATAGGGAACTGAAACATAACATCCTGCACATTTGAAAGAAAAAAAAAAAAGTTTACCTTCTTAAGGGGCTTAAGGGATAGTCAGTACAGTCATTGAAGCTTTTGATTTCTAGACTATTAGTATCTTATGTGAGATGAAATTTTCTATTGTTCTAGCTACTAAGAAAGGCAAAAAATATATCACTTATAAAGGAAACATTACTCAAACTTTATTTTCATCTGGGAAGCAAAACAAAGAGTACTGCCTATCTTGAAATTCAAAATTACTTGCCTTGCTAAGAAAGAACATAGTATTATATCAATCACCATTTGTCATAATTACACCTTTTACTTTGTCAGTTATGACATCTCATTTTCTTGTAATGAAAAATGAGAAAGACGGAAAATGATTTGGAATAGAAGCAAGCATGTTCTAAATTGTCTGAAAGTAAGGTTTAAAACAATTCATTTTTATGAAGTAATATTAAAAATTTTATTACATTTTCCCACAATTAATTTGGCAAGAAAATCTTTCCTATTTTTCCTTTGAAAGTAGGATTTTACCTTTTATTACATAAAACACTACAGAGAGAAAATACATTGGATTGTTGTTGCTAATCCTACAATTTCAGAATAGACCATAGCTCAAACACAGCTCAAGTAACATAATATAAAGGCTCGAGAAGAAAAGTGTATTTTAACATATTTATTCCTAAGGGACAAAGAGTAGGAGCAACTTCTCTCCTGAGTCTTTTAAATTGTTCCAGAAAAAGGTGGTCATTTCTCTCAAGGAATTTATCAAAAATATGGTCAAAATTATAATAAGTATCTGTTAGCTAACTGCTCAATAGCCTGCTCATATGTAAATAAAGCAGGGAGACTGACAGTGACAGTGAGAAAAAACAAAACTTGTTCCACAAAGAAATAAAGGAGTATTGGAACTACAAGTTAAGTTTTTGGAAAGAAAATTCAACTTCACAGTTTATTTGAATCTTTTTGTAAAATTCTGGGACAAAGGCATATAGAAGGCTGCAAACATTTAAAGGATGTAGAAGTCAAGATGACATAGCGAATCAGAAGACATAGTGAATCTTCACTGTTCGTGTGCTGAAAGTCATGAAGAGCCTGAAAACCCAATGACGCTCACAGGTGATTGCTTCTGAATACCATGGAAATGTTTTGGGGTTTGAGCTGTTTAGCATATTTAAGTTATATGAAAAGTGAGACAAAGATAGTCTCTGAACACCTGCAGATATATAAACAAAAATCCAGGAGTGCCTGGAATGGGTCAAATCTTTTAGTATATTTACTATATTTAGTCTTTAGGAAATAAAAAAAAGTAACATGCAGGATTTCAGATTACTACGTTGAAGCACAAAACCTTGATAAGGATAATAATGAAGGAATGCATTAGGACAAAGCAAAACACTCAAAAGTGCTAAGTATTGTCAAAAAGAGATGTGAAGGAAAGAGAAGGAGGGGAAAAGACATATGAAATTTCATATTGGGTATGCTGAACATATACAGAGGGGATATGCGGTTTTAGGAATTCTGCTAATCTCTTGAAAGTGAGCTTTACCATCTGCCTAAAAATAACTTTTAACTGAGTTAAAAGGTCAGATCTGATCCGCATTGATCATGAGAAAACTAAATATGCTTCTTGACAAGAGGAATAAAGACTACCACTATGCTCTCCTCCTGTTTCTGAAGTGTGCTTTGTTCAACCTCTACTTCTGTCCCCAAACACCTACATTTATATTTGGTGTCTTTCTCTCATAACAATTTCTCCTTGCTCATGACCAACTTTAAAGATTCTCCCATACACCTCAACTGCTTTGTCAGGTATATATTGTTGCGCGCAGACTCTGATACTATGCAGAGATGTGCGTCCCTCTTGCAATTCCTATCCTAGAATCATAGAATCATTTGGGTTGGAAAAGACTCTTAACATCCCAATGTTACCAAGTTCACCACTAAACTGTACTCCCAAATTCTCTGTCTCCCCCACCTCCAGCAGCACAGGGGGATAGTGAATGGGGGTTGCGGTCTGCTCATCACATGTTTCTGCTGCTCCTTCCTCCTCAGGACAAGGACTCTTCACACTCTTCCCCTGCTCCAGCACAGAGTCCCTTCCACTGCAGACAGTCCTCCACCAACTTCTCCAGTGTGAGTCCTTCCCATGAGATGCAGTTCTTCACAAACTGCTCCAGCATGGATCTCTTCCATGGGTATAGTCCTTCAGGAACAGACTGCTCTGGTGTGGGTCCCTTCCATGGGTGCAGTCTTTCAGGAACAGACTGCTCCATTGTGGTTCTTCCATAGCGTCACAAGTCCTGCAGCAGACCTGCTTCAGGGTGGGATCCTCGCTCCACTAGTCCTTCCAGGAGCCTGTTCCAGCATGGGTTTCTGTAATGAATGGGAACCTAGCTGAGAGTTGATTCCCACTCATGACTTAGAGGCATAACAAAGTATGCCTTTTGTCAAAGCATATTTGGTAGAGTGTATATGTTTATGTTCATCATGACTGTTTGTTGGAAAGAGCTAGGAAAATATAGGTGTGCAGCTGTTCTATGACCTTCATACTTGGCCACACTAGGGCACCTGGCCAGTGCTCTCAGTATGAACAACAGTGAGATCATGAGAAACTGCACAGCCCCACAAGTAAACAGTTACAGGTCTGGCATAAAGCCAGTTGTTTTCCTAAGGGTATAAAAGCAGGACCATCTTGTGGACAAATCTGAAGCCTCACCTATGGGTGGACACACTGCGCCGGAACTTTCCCAATTGCCTGAGACTCCTAGCATCAGCTGCAATGGGGGTTCCCAGCCTGAAGTGTGGGCCTGGATGATGATTTGTTGGTGATTGGTGATGTATTTCTTAGTAACCTCTGTTCTCTCTATGTAGTAATGATTTCATGCATTGCTAATTTTCCTCTGTACTTTATTTTATGTATACATCTGATTTACTTTATTGTGCTTATTCACAATAGAGAGATGTATACCTGATTCACGCTTGTGTGCCTGTTTGCTTTAGTGTGCTTATTCACTTTAGTGTGCTTGTTTAATAACTGTGCATGTTATACAGGTAGTGTGTGGTTGTTTTGTTGTGTGCCCTGCCTGCCAGCAGAACCCCATGGGGTCACAGCTTCCTTTGGACATGCCTCTACTCCAGTGTGGGTGCCCCAAGGTCTGCAAGTAGATATCTGCTCCATCGTGGACCTCCATGGGCTGCTGTAGGACAGCATGCTTCACCATGGTCTGCACCACAGGCTACAGGGGAATCATAGAATCACAGAATAGTTAGGGTTGGAAAGGACCTTAAGATCACCTAGTTCCAACCCCCCTGCCATGGACAGGGATGCCTCATCCTAGACCATGTCACCCAAAGCTCTGTCCAACTTGGCCTTGAACACTACCAGAGATGGAATGTTCACTATTTCTTTGGGCAACCTGTTCCAGTGCCTCACCACCCTCACAGTAAAGAATCTCTGCTCTAGTGCCTGGAGCACCTCTTCCCCTCCTTCTGCACTGACCTTTGTGTCTGCAGGAAAGCAAGTGGCAATGGACATTTAGAACGGTTTAGATATAATCTAGATACAAGAATTATGCTGTAAGCATGTGTTCTGGACACCATGTTTTGGTATTTACAAATACTAAACCAGCTGTATGTTGTTCCTTATGACTCAATTCTGAGGTCACTTATCAAAGACCTTTTGCTGAACTAGATGCAGGTCCCTGAACAGCACATTTGCTCTAAATTAATTTCTTAAAGGCCCAGTTAGCAAGTATTTATCCTAATATAGCTGTTTTTATGTATAACCTAAGAAAAACACAGGACAACTGATATCGCTAGAGTACTAATGTATACAACCTCTTGCTTGTTTACAGCTGCAACAATATAAAAATATTGTATTTTAATTTGTCACATTCCTTCTCAAGTATAGAAACAGTTAAAGCAGGGTAAGAGCAACTTTAGGCATTTTCAAAATTATTCTATATACAGCTAACCTCATTCCTATTGAAAAACTCTAACTGCTTTCAGAGAACGCCAAGTTAGATCAACTCTCAGTACTTTTCAGAAGAAAGAATTTGAAACATTCTGTGCTGTACTATCTTAGTGAATAAAGTTTTACAGAAAAGAAACATTTTTACACAGCCACAGCTTAACAAAAGTCACCCATCTAAGATGTGTATTTCATTCTTCAGCACTGCGGAAAATTGAAACTTCTCAGAATTTCTTGTCTCCTTCTGAACTAGTCATATATGTTTCAAAACTAAACCAATATCTCTTTTCAGCAGAAGCTCCCAAATTGTAGCAGTAATGATCTTTCTTCAGTGAATGTAACCTTTCCCCACTATTGCCATTGACACTTCCAAAAAAATTTATGCCTTCAACAAGAACAACGGAAGTCAATACAAAACGTTCTATTTTTTAAATATACAGCAGAATCAGGGGCATGTAATATAAATTCTAATATATTAAATATCACTTACAAACTTTTTAACTGTCAAATTTTTCCTATCACAACCTTTGCACTACTGAGAAGAGAGAAGGGAAAGAAATCAAATTATACAATAACATATTAGCTATTTCTCAGCTTTCTGAAGAATCTGTGGCTGTTTTGTTTTAAATTTTTACTGTACTGAAAATCTCATGGCTGTAAACATATTTCACAAAGAAAACAGAATTTTAGAATCAAAACACATTATTTCCCAAAAGCAAATTCAGCAGAACAGTACAAAGCACAAACTATCATAATAGGCTGTCATCATTCAAATACCAAAAATATTATAGAGTTTCACAAGATATCCCCCTTCTACCTCCAAAGCAGCTTTGGAATGTTCTACAGATTTAAAACTACAATGCAATGCAACTGAGGGAGAATAAAAATGCAAAAGGTAATACTTGTATGGAAAGAGTTAGATGAAAAAAAATAATTACAGGTACTATAACAAAGTGAAACAAAACATTGAAGAGGATAATGGTCCATCTCAAGGGCAGAGAGGTCTTACAAAGAAGTCTGGATGGACTAAAGAGCTAGGCCATAACCAACCATATGAAATTTAACACAAGCAAATGCTGGATTCTGCACCTGGGATGTAGTGATCCTGGTTTTATGTTCAAATTGGGGGCCAAGAGTCTGCAGAACAGCCCTGCAGAAAGAGATCTGGGAGGTTGAGTTGATGGCAAATTGAATTTGAATCAACAGTGTGCCCTTGCAAAGGGACAGCCATGTCCTGAGGTGCATCAAGCACAGCATAGCTAGCTGGTCAAGGGAGGTGATTGTTCCACTCTGTATTGTATTGGTGTGTGCAGTTTTGGGTACCTCAAAATAAGAAGGGCGTCAAACTATTAGTGTGTGTGCAGAGGAGGGCAACCAAGATGATGAAAGGCCTTGAGGGCAAGACTTATGAGTAGCTGAGGTCACTTGCTTTGTTCAGCTTGCAGAAGAAAAGGCTGGGGGGTGACCTCATCACAGTGCACATCTTCCTCAAGGGGGACAGTGGAGAGAGAGGCACTGATCTCCTTTCTCTGGTGACCAGTGACAGGACATGAGAGAATGAAATGAAGCTGTGACAGGGGAAGTTCAGATTGGAGAGAAGGAAAAGGTTCTTCACTGGGAGGGTGTTTGGTCACCAGAACAGATTCCCCAGGGAAGTGCTCAAGCACGAAGCCTGTCAGAGTTCAAGGAGCATCTGGGTGATGCTTTTAGTCATATGATTTCGTTTTAGGTAGTCCTGTGATGAGCAGGGATTTGGACTTGATGATCCTTATAGGCTACTTCCAACTTGAGATAGTCTTTGATTCTCCAATTCTAAAGGACATACATTAGTACTATTCTCTCAGCTTTGACTGTGTCATAAAAGAAGTTAGATTGTGTGATTGAGATAATTTTTCATGGCCTACAAACTGTATGGATCACTGTGCAACTACATGAAGTCTTATTGAAGCAGTTGGGACATCTTGTTCACATAAGCACAACTGATAAAAAAGGATTTTTCTTTACAGCTAGGCCTTAGTAGGGTTTAAATCAAGCTAAGCAGCAGCTGTGATGGAGCAATCAAAACCCACCATATTTTGAGTAACTAGCAAGAGAATTTCATTTTTGAAAATACAGTTAAGAAGATGAAATGCAAAGTAGGAAATGAAGCATGTTAGAAGCAAGCAAATACGGTTTTAAATCTATGGTATAGTAAAAAAAAAAAAGACATTTTTAAATGCAATTGGTTTGTTAGGAAATCTGCACTGTCTCTACAAGTATAAGACAAACAAAATATAATTTGGCAGCAGCTTCTAGATGGAGACATGCAACAAATGAAGAAGTAGAGTGTATGTCTCCCTGACTCTCTAGGAGTAAGTGTTTGAATAAACTGACGGAACCATTACTACCATTGCTCTTTTCCAAATATGTGCTGTTGTTTGTCATAAGGTACAGCCACATTTCAGACTGGATGGCACTGTGACATCATATTCCACAGCAGAAACTCAGTTACAGAAAAATAATTTTCTTAGAGCTTCCTTACCCCATTCATTTCAAGCACTGTATCAATAAAATGGAACTGCGCTGCTTCATTTCCTGTTAGACATACAGTTCACGATTCATACTAAGATATTTAACTTGTGTGTTTGTAGATACACAGCACCATAGTAAGCAAGAAGACGTATGAACAGAAAAGCCCTAAAATCATTAGAAGGTAATGGTACTTTTTGTTGTTATCTGTTTCTCTGCTGGGGGAATGGAAGTGACTGGTGACAGAGTGCTATTAGTGGTATCAAAGACAATAAGAAAAGACAGGGGGTTTAATTATCACTTCTTTGGCCTGAGAGTTTGGTATTTTTAAAATCTTTTTATGCCATAAGGATTTTACCGAAATTCCATGTATCTGTCCAAACCCCTTCTTTTGCATAATAAATACCGGAAGTTAAAGTATCCCACTACTGCTCACTTCATGTAAATATTTATTTATTTTAGAACAGTTGTTATCAACAATACTGTTATATACATGTTACCTAGTATACCGTGTTCAGTCATCACTAACTTTCTCCCCTAACAAATGCTATTTATGCTATTTCTATATCATACCTATTTTTATTATTCTGAAACATATATATACACGCATTAGAGAGATTAGTCTCTCTAATGCATTTAAAATATTATTTCACCTCCCCTGATTCCTGTTAAAATACTATAGTTTTTTAGTATAACATAAATAGAGAGAGAAAGGACAGTCAAAACACACTTGCAAAAATGAACGTATATCTAGCTCTGTAACACATTGCAGATTTTGGCCAGTTATTTTCTACTCAGCATGAGAAACTTTGCACCATATGTCCAGCTGTCATTTAGAATGGATATTTATCTTATATGGAATAACAACCATGAAAATTATCTGATCCCCACTTATTTGGTAACACAACAGCTATCTTTGGGTGTTGTTTTTTTGGCATTTGTTGGGGTTTTTTTCTTTCCAAATTAGCATTTTGACTCTGCTTCAGTCAGAAAGCCCTTCTTGCAGTTTTTGACTTGCACTTACCCTGTAAATTTATGAAGTGCCAACTTTACAAATGTCCTACTAAGTTCCAAATATACCTTTCCCTTTTACTATGTAACACATTTTAATCAGTGCTTGTGCTGACAATGTTGCCTAAAGAAGCAGTAAAATCTGACACTGCAGAAAATTAAGAGCCCTTTTTTAAAGCTGCAAAGTATGTGTTCTACACAGAACCAATATAGATAAAATTGCAAAGATAAGATCGAATCCAAATCGTATTACACAATAGCAGTAGCAAGAATACCAATAAGAGCAGCTGCTGGAAAAAGAATATTTGTACTGCCCGCATCTTTGCAGATTATCTAAAGCAAATTCCTTCATGCTGTTGTCACTGAGCTGTTACAGTGAGAACCAGCAGATGGTTAATCAATCCCAAAATGCCCTTCAGGATCTATAACAGCTGTGTGTGGTCAGCACGAGTAAACTCATCCAGAGTAAATTTGAACTGAGAACTGTGCACCATGGAAACACAATGGTTTCCTTTCCTTGTTATAATGAAATGAGTCTGCAAACATTTCTTAAGCTCTGAACTTTCCAGAATAAATTCAGTAAGATTTCTATAGCAGTCTTGTGTAAACAGTCTACATAACAAATCCAAAATCAATTTATTAGTGGGGACAGTGTTAATTAAATTAAATTATTCCAGGATGAGCAAAATGTACCATCCACAAAATACAGATAACAGCCCTGCAGGTGTTAATCTAAGGGAATATTTTAAAGTTTCAAATAATTTATTCACCCATACTTCCAAGTACTCACAAACACTGGTATACATATTTAGGTTCAGAAAAAAAAAAAAAAATAAAATCCATTATTACACAATCCACATCCCTTCGTACAGAAATCTATTTCTGCATACACTGATGTCTAAAGCACACAGAGTTCACAATCTTTTATACTCTTATATCACAGACCAGAACAACAGAATGTATCAGAAAAAGCCATATAAACATGGACAACAAAGAAATAATTTGCAGCAAAATGTTAAAGTGTCTTAAATTTCTAGTTTCAGTAAATTTAATTTTGACTTTTAGCTGTTCTTTTATGAATTGGTGCAAGGCTATGCTTTCATACATGTAAGTATTTTAAATGGACATTGTATCAGCAAAATATTTTGAGTTTCCTTGCCCTGAAAATTTCTGTTAAACTTTCCAATTCAAACTTTGATTGAGGAGGGAAAATAAAAAATTGCAAGAGCATTTCCAGCAGTTTCCAATCTTAGCAGTAAGAGCCACAAAAGGATTACAAAAGCTATGAAAATTAGGTGTTATCAAAATTTTCAAATTCACAGCAGGCATAAAAAACTCCCCTGTCCTCAGCAACAATAAAATACTAGACTAAATACCAGCAACTATGGAGCTTTTTACATGTTTTGGAAATGTTGTACAAACATGAGAAAAATTTCAATGTATAAGACAGCCAATTCCCCTTTACAGTTAGCCTTAATCTTTTTATATATTTTTTTTTTTTTTTTTACTTGAGAGATTATTTTGGAATCTGGTATAACTTACTGTTGAAGCCTTCTATGATGCTCTCTTAATTTTATCTCATTGCCCTTTAGCTATGCTTTAAGGGGAAAAAGAGAGTTTGTGTTATAGAGCTCCTCTCCACACCTAGTGTTTATGTTCCTCATATGTTACTGGTCCTGGTCTTCTCCCTTAGCCATCACTCAGCCATGTCTTCATTTATATTTAGCTACTTCAGTATTTCCTCTTAAGGCAATTTTCCTAGCTCCTTGATCATTTTTATGCTATGTGAAAACAGTTATCTTCAGCTTTTCTGGGTCTCCTCTATCTGGAGATTCTGGCTCATACTTTTTTTGTCCTTAGAAGTGTATGTCAACACTATAACAATCCAGGATATATTTTTCAAGCAAGAGTACACATGCTCTTTTAGTGTTATAAAACAAGGTATAAAGTTGCAATATTGAGGCTTACTTTATTCCCGGATAGCTTATTTAAAAAATAATAAAAGTAACTTAGTACCCTATATGAATAGTGCTATGTCTCAAGGGTTTAACCCTCAGCCTGTTTTAATATACATGGAGACCAAGACAATTAGCAGTACTTTCTTTATATTTCTGATATCCAATGTAATAATGATGCAGTTTCTTCTTACAGAGTTTATAATATAGGGGTGTAATTCAGGTCTCAAGCTTTACAAAAAGAAAAGAAGAATCAAATATCTGAGCTCTATTTCCAAATTATATCAACTGACTGATAATACCATGCTAATGTTTTGTGCTTCTCTGGTGGCAAAACATAGTCTGGGTTTTTGTCGGGGAAGAAAAAAAACCTATCACAGAATTCCTGTATTACATCCTTGTATTTTTTCAAGGAGAAGCCTGTCCTAAATGAAGTAAAGTCTTTTCTCACAAAAACAAACACACAAACAACACACAAACCCCAAACATTCAATGGGAAACCCAAAACTGTAATAAATATGAGCTCAAAGAAAATTTGTGTAGACATGTAGTCAAGTTGGGTTGCAAAAGTTTAATTAAGACAAGCTTAGTAAATAAATAAAAATGCATACATGATGCTTTAAATACTGAAGTCTGAGGTCTGCTAGCAAATGAAAAGGAATCAAATCCAAGTGCCTTCCATTTTTTTTCTAGATTTCTCATTTTCCCATTTGCCATGTCTTCAGAAAGCCAGATACAGCTGACAAAACATAAACCAGAATTTTCATGTTGGAAAGCACTGCTTTACAAAAAAGAAAAAAAAAGATTTTGAAGGAAGCCATCCCCAGCTCTTGATTAAACTACAAAAGTATGATGCTAGACACAAGAAACCATACTCCAATCTCATTATTCAGTGTGTAAGACTTGTTTTTGTTCTTTGGATTCACACTTTCACTTGGGAGGGCAGAACAAATGGGAATGTAATTATACCAAAACATGGGAAAAGCAATTAGAACAAAACATGTGAAATCAATAACTCCAAGCTTTGAGGCAGGACAAAGCTGGAAACTTATTTTGCAACCCAGATCTGTCTTGAAAAATAAACAAGAATGTTTTTCTTCATCCATACTGGAAAAACAAAGACAGACAACCTTTTAGTCTGGAGACCTGAATACCCAAAAACTCCTCCAGCTTTTACTGAACAAGAAACTAACAACCTTCATTGTGACCACATCTGATTGATAGGCTCACAGAAATGTATCTTCTTTATATGGAAGATAATTCTTCCAAGAAAGTTCTATGAACCACCAGTAGGAAGTATGTTTGTTTGATCAAAGCCACATCTTTCAGCAGAATGACTAAGGTTTTAGAGGAGCCCGGAACAACACTGCTCAGTGCTGGACAAACAAGACTGACAGTTGCTGCAGTAGATGAATCTCCATAAGCATCACTCTTCTTCAACATCATTGCCTCTTTCACCCTTATTTCTCATTACACAACATTGTTTGAACCATAGCTTTGCTAACACCTATACTTTCCTTTTTACTCTAGAACAAAGAAAGAAGCCTAGGCAGAAACTCTTGGCAACTTTTAGCTACATCATCTTCCCTAAAAAAAATGCTATAATCAAACTCCATCCTCTATTTTGAATTTTCAACCCATTCCAAGAATTATCATTATGAAGATACTTCAGTGATTCCTTCCAGTTTTACCAATAAAAGTCACCTTTATACTGTCTACAGGAAAACAGAACTCCAGTGTCTACTTCCACAGACAACCAAGATAAGCAGCCCATCTATTTGACTACTGCTTATCACCTCATTTTTCACTTCATTATTCCTTCAGGACTCATTTGTGTCTTTGCTTTAAAATTATATTGTAATCTGTTAGATTTTAGTAATGTTTTCTTTCTTGTTTCCTTGAACTGAATTAAAAAAAAAGGTTTCTGATAAAAGAATCATCCTTCGACACTTACAGGGTAAATCAAAAGCCTCTGTTTTCCTTTCTTTTTAACAGCAGAACAAACACAGATCCAAGAAAAAAAAAAAAGATTAGCAATTTGAATATTAAATGAATAAAAGAAGAGATTTTTTATTTAGCTTTTTTTGTTTTGTTTTTGTTTTTCTTTGTTTGTTCTAAAAAAAACAACACAGGGAGAAGTAGATATTTGAATACTTCCTGCATTGTCAAGTTAATGTCAGCCTATATTCAGGACAAAACTTCAGGATTATTTGGGTATTTTTACTAAGTAAAAATTTTGGTAGAGGATATTTCATTCACTTTATGCTTACTTCATTAAGTTGTTGTAAAGTTTGTATCAGAAAATTTATTTTAGTTGCAACCATGAAATATTTTATTTCAAGACCTAAAACTTACTATCTTGGTAAAATATTTTTCCTTGATTCATTTTATTGAACATCTTTGTAGGAGAACAATTATTTTACCAAGTTCTTATTGTTGTATTTTACCAAGTTTTTATTGTTGATCCTAAAAACATTTTTCAGGAAAATTTGGTTAGTTCTATTTGAATATAAGGAATAACTAGATTTGGAAGACAGAAGCATTTATAAAACAATAACAGAATTATAGAACATCAGGTTGGAAGGCACCTCAAGGATCATCTGGTCCAACCTTTCTTGGCAAAAGCCCAGTCCAGACAAAATGGCCCAGCACCCTGTCCAGCTCTTCATTGTCCAATGTTGGGGAACCCACTGCTTCCCTGGGGAGATTATTCCAGTAGCTGATTGTTCTCAGTGTGTAAAATTTTCCTCTAGTGTCCAATCAGAATCTCCCCAGGAGTAACTTGTGCCCATTACCCCTTATCTTTTCCATATGGGTCCTTGTAAGAAGGGAGTCTATCTTCTTTGAAGCCATCCTTTAAACACTGTAACACACTGATAAGTTCTCCCCTTCTTTTCTCAAGGCTGAACAAATCCAATTCTCAGCCTTTCCTCATACTGCAGGCTTCCTAGTCTTCCTACAGGGTGACATTAGCCTTCTTCCAGTCTTCTGAGACATCTCCTGATCTCGACAACTTCTCAAAGATTACGAAGAGCAGTCTTGCAAGGACATCAGCCAGCTCTCTTGACATTCTTGGGTGGATATTGTCAAGGTCCATTGATTTGTAGGGGTCCTGTAATAGTTCACATATCAACTCTTCCTTCCCTGATGGGAGGGTCTGTGTTTGCACCAACCTGGATTTTTGCTCCCAAGGTCTGGGGCTGAACAGTGCTGGTAAAGATAGTGGTGAAGAAAGTGCTGAGAACTTCTGCCTTTTCAGCATTGTTGGCGACTAATTCATCTCTCTTGCTTAACAGCAACTTCTGTTTCTGCTTGTTGTTTACACACCTCAATAACCATTTCTTGTAGTTTTTGACATCTCTGACCAATTTCAATTCAGGCTAAGCTTTCATTTTTCTAACTGCACCTCTTCATGCCCTGTCAATGCCTTGTAGTTCTTAGTTGGTATTTGTCTGTTTTTCCATATCTGGTACAATTCTTTTTTGGTTTTTAGCAGACTCAGCAGCTCACAGTTAAGTCAAAGTGGTCTCTTGCTATACCTGCTTCCCTTACCTTTAATGGTGATGAATTGGTTTTGTGCTCCCAGGAGATCATTCTTGAAAACCTCCCAGCCCTTGCTATTTCCTTTATCCTCTGAGGAAGCTTCCCACGGAATCCCTCTCAGGTGAGCTCTGAGGAAGCTGGAGTTTACTGTTCTAAATCCTGAAACCTTTGTCTTAGTAATAACCTTCAGCATGCTCAGCATGGTCCCAGCCTCCACAGTACTGTGACCACTGCAAGCCAAGCTGTCAACTAAACGAGACATTACACAGTAGATTTTCTCAGTTTGCAAGTAGCAAGTCCAAAAGTGCCTCATTCCCGGTTGGCATATATAACATTTGCAGGAGGAAACAGTCCTCTATGCATTCCAGGATCCTAGTGGATGACATGTAAGCTGCTGTATTGTTCTCCCATCAAATGTCTATGTAGTTGAAGTCACCTATAGAACCAGGTTCTATTGACCCAAAGCTTGCTTACATGCCCCAATATTGTTTGTTGGCCTTATTGTCTTAGTTTGGACATCAGTAACAGATGCCTACTGTAAGACCTCCCTTGGAGACCACCCCTCTGGTCTTGACTTAGAGGCTTTCAATAGGTCTTCCACAATCGCCATAGTTGACTTCTATACATTCAAGGTTCTCCTTAAAATAGAGCATGACTCCTCCTCCTCCTCCTCTTCACCACTTGTCTTTATGAAACAATATAGTCATCCATCACTATCCTCCAGTCAATGTGAGTTGTCCTGCCATATTTCAGTTGTTCTGACGATCTCCCAACTTTCTGACTGGGCACAGACCTCCAGTTCCTCCTGTTTGTTCCCCGGGCTGCGTGTATTGGCATACATAGACATGAGGGGGTTGGTCTTCAAGTTCTCATTTTGGGAGGTGGCTAAAGAACATTTGTTGCTCCTTTGGTTGACCTGGTTTATTCTCTATTTGGTTGCCATGATGTGAGCATTTGCACTTTGGACCCCGCCCCCAAGTAGTTCAGTTTAAAGCCTACTTCACCAAGTTGGCCAGCCTGCTGCTAAAGATTCCCTTCCCAAAAGCATAATAAATATTTTTCAAGTCTTAGGCCTTTCTTTATCAGGTTATTATTTTTACCAAATGCTTATTTTATTTTCCAATATACCCTTAACAGCTTTAACTCTCAGAGCCTGAAACAGGATATTAAGTTAAGTCTGAGACAATATGTCTATGTATATTGTGACTAATGAACCCTGTAATTACTCATTATATTAGGAGACTGAAATGAAGTTTATATGCACCTTAAAGATATACTGAACATGAATTATCATACAAATTTAAAAAAATAAACCAAAACAAAACAAAACAAACCCCAAATCCACTTTATTCCAGACAATATAGTGGCTGCTAGCGCAGTAAAGTTATGTCAGTTACTGCTTGATATCTAGAAGCAGACATCAGCAACATATAAATGCTTACCAATGCACTGTGTAAGTATTTTCCTACATTTTTTTCTTAGTCCAGTAAATTCTGTACTATGGCTAATGCCATGCCTTTGTACTTATTAGTTGACAGCAGGTGTCGTTGCTTCTTATTTTGAAGTCAAAAGATTAATAACAGTCAGATCCTTAGCTCTATGAAGCACATCAGAAGAGCTTATTTTAGTGTCACTCTAGCATTTTTCCTGACAAAGAACATGGCCTTGAAGATGGAAGCATGAACAAGGAAAAGAGCAAAAAGAAAAGCTCCCGATTCATTAAGAACCCTTCTCAGATCTCTCACTCATCTAAGGACAGCTTTTTACCTCTGTTAGAAAAAAAAATTTGGTTCTTCTCTCAATAAATGTACAAATATTATTAAAATTTCTCATGATTATTGCTTCTCCAGTTCACACTTTTTCCACTTTTCGGTAAACAGGCTGCATCTTCAAACATCACTTACAATTTTGCCCATTGAACTTAAAAGCCCATGGCACCGCTTCCTGGTACCATACACTATTATCACAAGCCATTAGCCTTCTTTTATTGTATTATACATGGAATTGAAGGGCAGTTGAAAATTTGAATTAAATTTCTCTATTACTGAAATGACTAACATAGAGTAACTTAGCTTATATGACATAAACAACACACCTTAGTTGCCTATTCTTCTGGAGTATGTCTGCCATCTTCCTATAGATCTCTAAGAAAATTAAGCTGAATGAAAGCGCATCAAGTTTCAGAAGATGGAAGCCCATTCCTTATGATGTCTGCTTATTTAAACCTGAATAACAAGCATCTGGATAATACAGAGGTAAAGGTTTGCAGTAAAGCCACTTTACATTAAAAAAAAAAAAACATTGTACCAAGGTTATTAATCAGTAAGTGGTAGCAGTCCAGAAAAGCAAGACAGAAAATTAAACTACTATAAATGAAAGATAATGGATGTCTGACAATGACATGTTCCATTAAGTGATTTACCCAGCACACGATCACTAGCCCTGCAACCTCTGGCATCAATTTCCATAGCAACAAATGGCAATGTTACCAGCCAGAACACATCCAGCAACAAAGAGAACAAGGTGCAACTGTGGAGTTAAAAAAATAAAAACAAAAACAAAATAAAAAAACCATAAAATCCACTATAGCGATACAAGTTTATACTGTACAAGAAATAATCACTGTTGGACATGCTGGCTTTGTGAAAAAGTTAATGTCTTCATACCTAATGGCTCATGTTTTTTCTAGTTCTTGTTTATGGCTTGGAAGAAGTAGGCATTGAGAAAAGATCACACAATCTATTAGTCCAAGATGAAGGAAAGCACAGTGCTTTTTCTTCTATTTGGAGAAAGTTTATCATGGAGGAAGATATAGAATCACAGAATCATAGAATAGTT
>NW_009914101.1:0-2432 GCF_000696875.1 Nestor notabilis
GGGGAAAAACGCAACTGTAGTTTTGCTGTGTGGCACAGTTCAGCTGTAGCCCTGTTCAGTGGGGGGGATGGGGGGGCTTCTGGGGATGGTTTTGCTTGTTTCCTCTTCTGGATGAAGCGTTATTGAAGTTAGTTTTGGAAGTGCTAAGTTCAGTCCCCTTGATATTTTAACAGGTCTCTCCTTCCTCCCCCTACACCCACACCCCCCATTTATTTTCTTTATTGCTCTCCCCGCAACTCAAAATTAATTTATAGCCTTTCTTTCTCTTTTTTTTTTTTTTTTTAAGAGTGGAATTTTAGGTTTATATTGCTCTGCAGGTAGGTGCACACCTTGAAAAGGTCGGTGCATCTGTTTAAGTGTATTGTGAACTTGTCACCAAAGTAAATGTTAAGGAATTTTCGGTGGGTGACAAGTAGCTGGGAAAGTTACAATTCGGGTAGGTATTTAGTCGCTTCCCCGGCTGGTTAATGAGGTCTTGCTTATTCTTTGGCTGGTTTTATTGGTTCTTGCTTTACTTTTCAATTTAGCAAATACAGTTCTTCAGCTATGCACGGTGAAATTCAGTGGTTGGTTACTGCTTTGTTAAATGCTCTTAGGCTGGAGTGCAGTTTGCCACCAAAGAAAGAGACTAAAATACTGTATTTTGTGATCCTAATGTCTGAATGTCACCCAGATTATATGTGTGTATGCATGAGCATTTGGACCTCGTGTTTTGCAGAGGGTTTACTTTACTTTGTTGATAATACAAAGGTATGTCTAGGAAAAAGATAATATATTGAGTTAATAACTATCGTTTTGCCAAACGCAGTCTAACAGCTATGGTTACGAATCCAAGATTATCAGAACCAAATACCTGTCACGTTCCATTTTACAGCAATTTGGAGTAAATCCTTGGAACCATAAATTACACTCTATCAATATTAATCTGTAAGCAGGTGTTTTGGATCATGTGCGTGTTTTATCAGCTCTACATAAACCATCATATTATATATTTTAATAACCATTCTCTTGTTATTTAAAAGTAATAATCACAATTAAATTAGTGCTCAATTAAATATTATGCTTCTACCCCACTATCTTTACTGTGCTGCACTTATTTATTTTGCAGACAGCTGATAACCACTGTATTATTACTCAAATAATATTTGCATACAATTTGCCTAATTTATAGCATGGGCAACATCATTAATTTAATAGAAGCTGTTACAACCCAATATGTGGGTGTAGTTCAAATACTAAGAACATTATAGGTATTGAGTTTTAATGTTTGCTTAATAACTTACTTTCATTTGACTGTGGTTTTATGTGAATTTAGAGGTGTGCATCAGAAAGAAGGGAACTCTTGCACCTCTCTTTTTCCATAAAATATGAACATACTGCCGTTCGTTCTAGAAATCCCATTTGCTTGCTTCCATAAAGTCAAATTTATTGGGTTTAGTGGTTTTTAAGGTCCATGAGGAATGAACATTTTTACTTTGACTGTTTCGAAGTGTTTGATATCTACACAAACTCTCTGTATTGCACTGGCGTTCACAGATGATTGCTCATTGCAGAGATCAAGTTGAATTTAGCTTTTAATAATCCAATTAATATATGCAAGTACCCGTGTATATAATAAGTAGGTACATAATCTACATGTATCCACAAACATTACGTGTATCTTATTGTGCATGTAAAGATTTCTGTCTCTAACAAGTAGTTGTGTTGCTTGAGGAGAGTTGGATTTTGCTCATCTATCCATAAATATGTGCATGTGTATATATATGTAATATGTTATACATATCATTTCTGTGTACCCAGAAATAGGCATGCTGACACATCAAGATTTATTGGTTTTTGTCTGTTACTTCATAATATTTGTGTGGTTACTTCATAATATTTACAAATAAGTATAGATAACATGATGTGTGAATTGCTGCTTATTCTGAAACTGTCCTCCTCCCTTCTGTCTGTAAGCTGGCCTTTGTAAAACATGTTTCATAAGCATTTATAAGGCAGTTAGAGACCCTCTTCTGCATTCCTTGCAAACCCCAAACTTCTGCTAATCTGTGCTGCAATCGCCAAGAAGGCAAGCTGAGGCCTACAGTGTGTGTGTGTGGGTGTTTGTATGTATTATCTGTGTGCAAAATACAACAGAAACATAATCACCCTGAGAAATATACTAAAAAATACAGCCCGAGCAGAGGTGGGTTTTTTTTAATCCCATGAAAAGGTGTAATGCATTGCCATTATATCTGTGCATTGTCATTATAGGGGAGAATGACTCCCCAAAAGTTTGGGGCTGATGGGAAAGATACACTTAATTTCCACACCCCCTCCCCCGTGGAGGTACGTCTTTGTGTCACTCCTGGAAATGTATTTTTTCAAGAACTGTCAGAGTTACAGCATGCACTGCTGCTACGCGTGTTCTTGAATTCTTACCTGGCATTCCT
>NW_009914101.1:2463-10200 GCF_000696875.1 Nestor notabilis
TGGGAGCTTTGTCTTGATACAAACTGCAGAATCAGCCCTTTAGTCCCCCATATTACGAGAGATCACAGTAGTATAAGCACGAGGTGTTTAATTGAACCTTCATCAAGAATGCGGCTGGGAGGGTAGCCAGGGGTTGGTGTGGGGTTTTTTGTTAACGCTTGGGTAAAATGTGTAAAATAAGGCCTCAAATATCCCAGTGGATGTTTTGCCAGACTTCTAGACTTGAAAATCTGAAAAAAACACCAAAACCCCCAAACAATTTGAATGAATCCAAATTCTGGCTGAGGTGAAAGGGCCAAGGCTATAGTCTGCTGTGATTTCTGGGTGAACAAGAAATGTTCACCTGGGCTTGCATTTTAATATGAGCCATTCTATGAGGGAGAAGGGAAGGGAGATGGATATAATGAAAAGCTTGAATGCCTGTGTGCACCAAGGGGACCACTTGCTGTTAAAAATCAAATTTCATCTTTTAAATCACTTTCCACGCTTGTCTGTGGTAACCAAGTAAATGAAATCTTCAGGTGTCCTGGGACCATGTGGCTAGATTTGAACCTGCTTACAGAGTAAGGTGGTGCCATTAATCAGCAGCTGGGAAGCAACAAAACCCAACAAAAACCCAAGCACCCCGGAATGTATAGCTCCTCACTAACACAAACAAAGGTGGAGTGATTTGTGGTTTATGTTTTATTTATTGTCATTGGTATTAATATTGTTAAGTGCTGCAATCTTTAAAAAAAGTAGAAGTCAAGAAAATACTTAGCAGGGGGAATGCATGTTGAGGTATATAGAATAAAACCTGGCAAAGGAAATAAGCTCAGCAGGTGAGAGTATCGTTGTAACTGTGTGGTTGTGATGGGGAAGACTTTTCACGGCAGAGAAACAAGTCTCTTGGTTTTTTTGGGTGGGTTTTTTTTTGTTTGTTTGTTTTTTTTTCTTTTTTGTATTATGTATCAGAAGTAGCCTAATTACAGCCAAACCAGCAAACTGCCAGTTATACAGGAAGAGGCTTAAACTCACTAAACTGTTATATAAATAGAAAGTTCAAAGGTCTGTTTGTGGCTGACAAAGCTGAGAACAGGCCATCTGTGGGCCAGGTTCCTCTCCTGTATGAATGTAAAAACATACTGCATGCCATGGCAGCATGTACTTTCGACATAGTCCTCAACCTGGAGGAGGTGATCCTGCTCTCCAGACAAAGGTGGACTGTTTCAGTTCCAGCCTTGGGTATTTCCTGCCCTTCACCCACCTTCCCCCTCCCCTCTTTGCCTTGTGCCTCTGAAGAAGACCTTCTCAGTTACTGTTCCTTCACCAGGGTCTACAATAGCTCACTAACTGAAAAGTCTTCTGAATGTGGAGAGAGTGTTGTGGAATGTGTGAAGCAGAGTAGATAGACTCTCGGGGATTAGATTGATTTTGTATTTTTATTTTTTTTATATTTTGGGATGATGGTGAGAGCATTAGTGAAGGAGAAAGACACATTTTGAATGGATTTCTGTAAGGTTTTTCTTCCCCTCCCTTTCTTCTCCTTAAGGATATTAGAGTTGAATTGCAGTTACTTTATGGATTTGTATTACAGACATCCCTGAGTAATTATTTGAAAATGTTTCATTTTCAATTCGCTTTGAAAGTGTAAATGGATGGATTGTGTGGCTGCTGGTGGGTGGGTGAGGGGGATTAGATGCTGTCAAAACAAGCAGCTGAGGAAGACCAAAAATAGTCTTGGGCCAAAACCTGTATTTGAAGTGCATCCTGATTTAGTAATTCTTCCCTGGCTGATATTGAACTCCATGGAGTGTAAATCTTAAAAGAATTTGGCCGTTTGCAAACATTAAGCTCACATACATCCTATGAGGCAAAATTACTATCAGTTTAACAGCATTTGAATTGTTTTCCTAATGATTCATTCAAGAATTTAATGACTTTTAAAATGTACAAATTGGGATGGGAAGTAGATTCTTCAGATACTGTTCAGCTGTCCTGAAGCCAGGCAGGACTTCAGAGCACTTAAGCACTTTGTGTATGAATGCCTATTATATTGTTTGGGATTTTCTTTTGAGTAAAAGATGGTGTTATAATGCAGGTCCTTCAGTCAAGCAGAATTACTCCTTTTGTCTGTCTGACAAGACAGTCATTGCAACCTGGAATTTAACTAAGTAAGGGGAAAATGTGACATTCTGTGAAGTATTAAATTAAATGTACTAAATGATTGCTGAAGAAATGGGTGGACACTGCCAGTCTTTCTGAGCTTCTTAGGACTGGGACAGTGTGTTCCAGTGCGCGGAAGGAGTGTTGTGAAGCTCTTCGTGTTATGAGGTCCAAATTTTGTCTTTATCTGAGTCATGCAGAATTCCCATCATGCGAGATGGGACAAAATTGACTCTTAAGACCTAGAAAAAGCACGGGGGCGTTAATATAGCAGGGCCGATAGGCTGGTGTGTAGTTTTGAGCATGCAAGCAGTCCTCCTGAAACAACTCTTGGTTTCAAGTTTTACTGAACTGGGTTCTTGATCACTCCCAAAATACTCAACATGTTTTCCTAATGACTAAACCCCAGTTCTCCATGTATTTGGTAATGGAAACTGGTGTCATTTTTGACTGTATAATGCACATCCATTTGCCTGAAATCTATCAGCAGTTTTACATGATGGCACAAATAACTGGGCAGCCAGAAAGAATGAAAATACTAAATCTAATTAAAAAAAATTACGGAATATTGTAGGAAACATTTTATACACTGAACCCGTGAAGTATGTGGAATCTAAACCGATAGACCCCATCTTCTATTTTCTTGGTGCCTTTAGTTTATGGTAATGGAGTTTATTTGTGTAGAGGACTTGAAGGATTGGGCTCTTGGATGCTTGTTAAATGTATATAATGAATAAATACCATAAAGTACCCATGTCTTCCTTCAGCTTGGGCCTAAGCCAGTAGCCAGTGATGTCAGTGGAGATGCTCCTAGTTGACTTCAGGGAGTACTGGATTTGACCCTTTTTTGGCTAAAATGCAGACTTAGAGAAATGTGGAGCAACTCTGTAATGACCAGGATCAGCAAGGCACTTTTCACCCACCTAATACTATGCATGTGGAAAAACTCCACAGAACCCAATTCTGAACCTGTTCAGTTCAAATTTACTGCCTTTCTTTTGATAAGGAAGAGAAGAAAAATGGAGAAGAAAGCTTGACTCTTTTCTCTGTAGAGCCATCAAACATCTATTAACACTGAAAACTGACTGTGCCACAACTCTAGGTTTTGCAATGTTATGAATTCTTTCTTAAGCATTGAACAAGAAGATAGTAAATCCAGTAGTATGTCAAGTTAGTATAACCTTCCAGACCACTCATAATACAATACAGTCAGGAAGTCACGATAGTGACTTGAAAAGACAGCTCTCTCATCCTTTTATTGTTACCAAATGTTCTATATTGATGTTTTCTAATCCAAATATTTAAATTGTTCTAATAGCTTTGGTCAGAGGTTGGAAGGTATGTTACTCCTGACCAATGGGCAACTGTAGAGATAAAAATCGAGAGGAAGGATGGCAGTCAGTATCTTATAGCATGTCAGTAGCTTTTAAGCTCCGGTTTGAATAACTTCTAATGATACAGTTGTGTGACCAAAGATTCTCACAAAGGGCATGTGGTATTCAAGCAGCATTTGTGAGTGAAGATTTTGGGGACTGAGCTGGGGGGTTTGTTTTCAAAAACTCTGTACTTGAGCCCAGTCTTAATGAAACTTGAAAGGAATTGCATATTGCTCCTTAATTTCAACAAGACTGCTGTTGAATGTGGTCAGCGTGATGGGTTTATAAGGTTGGGTTTATAATGCTGAAAAAATAATCTGGAACTAGAGGGCTGAGGTAAAGGAATAAACCAAAACTTCCTGCAGTTAACTTCCCAGCTGTTACAAACTGTTTTATCATGAAGAGAATGCTTTTTCAACTCGTATATAGCAGATCCGTGCCATAAATTATTACGACTTTTAAACAAAGGTCCAGTCAGTAGTTTCTTCTTCTGTAAAACTTTATATCACATTTTAATAACATGTTATGAATGTGTTCAAACCAAGCTGCTGAGAGAAGAGAGCTTTTTCTTGGGGAATTTTTTCACTGTTTGACCACAGCAATTAATCTGTGTCTTTTTATTGGAGATTATCGATGAGTCCTTATTCCAGGTAGTTTGAGATGCTGAGATGGTTTAAGGAGGGTGGGAGATGATACCACAACTGGAGGCTGGTATTCATTGTAGGTGACACAGAGAATGGGGGAATGCCATTTACTACGTACAATGTGTAAAGTCTTGTTTAGTGAGGAGCTGTAGTCAGCAATTCAGATTCCTGACTTGGATGCTGCGTGGTGCTACCAATTATAGTGAGACATGAATAGCCCACTCATGATTATATGTTTTTATAGGGGTGGGCTATTAACAACCAGGAAAGAAGAAAACAAGATAGAGCACCAAGTTAAAAATCACTCAGTTGTTCCTTTGACAAGTATTATAATAGCTATTTTTGTATCACTGTGGGTGTACATGGTGTTGTGGAATAAGTAAATTCTGTAGCTCTGCATCACTTTCAGTGCCTGGGGCTCAAACCTGCACGTGTCTTACTACTGAGACTAGGGCTTTTCCTTATGGTGCTTTGCATGGACTATTGTCAGGATTCAACTGTAGTTTAAAAGTTTTCCTGGTCATTCAGGTGTAGGCCCTTGTGATAGGTGATGGTACCTGCATCCTACAAAGGGATAGACACCTAAAGGTAAGATGGGGTAAAAATGGAACAGTACTTGGTGGCTCATGATCTGTGCCGAGAAGGTGGCTTCACAACAGAATGTTTTTAGTATGAACTGTTTTTAGGTCTGAAGGTAACAGTCCATTATATAGGTTTACTTGTTCTTTTTTTCATCCTTTACTGTATCACTGGGATAGGTCTAGATTTTACTTGTGCAGAAGAAAGCAAACAACTGTCAGTAGAGAAAGCAAATGCAAAGCTTTAAATATAAAATCAGGAAATACAAAATGTCATTAAGATTGTCGGTTCCCATTTATTTCAGTCTCATGTCATGAGGGAAGCTAAGATCCTGCAGCACTACCGTGTTCAGGCACGTTTGTTTCTATACTGCTCTCCGTAGCCGTGTTTATATTTGGGAATGCAATATTCAAGACTTGGAAAAATAAATGCCTGTTAATTATGGGCCTCTTTGTCTGCCAGTGTGCGAGGTGATTTCAGGGGCCTGGATTTCAGAAGGTTGCACACTTTTTAAGTCCCCATACTGAACTCTCAGGTGAGACACAGCCTGGGGTAGCCAATTAATGAATGAAAACTTTGGGCTGCTCTTTTGAATGCGGAGTATTTTTCTTCCAGTTTCTTTCCTGTAGAACAATGGAATGACATTCTTCCTGGTGCTTCCTATGAAGAATAATGATGAGGAATTATCTTCTCTGTCTACAAGTGTGTAAAAACTCTTTAGTTAGGGTCCTTGAAAGAATTCCAATACAAGTCAGTGGGTGTGGTGAAGCTGATTGTAATGGGAAGCGGACTGGGCCCTGGGGCTGGTGGTCAGCAGGGAGGCAGCGTGTAAAGAATACTGTGCATATGCTATGGTAAGCATTTTCATAGATCTCCTCTGTGGGAGAGGACAATGGCTTTGGAGCTCATATTTACTCAGAAAGCAGCCCTTTGATCTGCATGGGTTTATGCTTCACTGCACATTGGAAAGCCCATTTGTCTTCACCAAGTCCTTGAAGAGGGATAGGTGAAGGGATTGAGGCATTGGCCAAGGGCTGAGGGTAGCAGTTGCTTGGGAGAAGGAGATAAGTTGCCTGGCTTTTTTTGGTAATACTTGGCAGAGCTGTTGTCATCCTTTTCAAGTTTGCTAAATCAAGGACTAGAGCATGGATTATCTTACTGGCTCCGCCACTGGAAAGTCACTTTGTGTCTGTCAAAGTGGGGCAATGATGTTTACATCTTTGGTAATTTGCCTTTTTTTTTTTGGTCAGGTGGAAAGCATGAGAGAGAAGGGCTGGTTGTTTTGGCTGTTTGATTGGGTACCTTTGGTATTTCTGTTCATTTTTTCATATTCCTGGGGGTCAGCACAGAACTAGTTTTGATGTTTTTTTCTACTCCAAACTTCACTCTAGCTATACAGTCCTTCACTATCTTGCTTGTACTACCCTACCTACAAGAGCAAACAGTGTTGATGCAGATTTTCTGCGGCATAGCTCATGCACTGAGCTCCTGTGTTGGATGCAACTTTTGTGCTGAGGATATGAGACACATGTTTAGAAAAATGGGGTGACATTTCTGGCCACAGACCTTCCAAGCAATGTTGATTTATGTCTGTCTGCTTTACCTCCTTTTCTGAGAAGAATAATATCTCATAATTTTAGACTGAGGCATTTTGCAGAGAAGTCATTGTTACCCCATCTTATCCGCAGGGGAATGGGAAGAAAGGAGTGAAGTAACTTGCAAAAGGACTCTGCATTGGTCAGGACTGCTGTCAGCTGAGTTCCAGTTCGCTGCTTGCCCACTCTGATGGGTATATTTTCCTATTCTGCAGGGGTGGGATGAGGTTAAGTCCCTTAATGTTTACGAATGTTTATGGTGATAGAGCAAGACAGGAACCTAGGCAGATATATTAGTAGGGGAAAGGCAAGCCCATAAAGAGAAATGGTAGGATTTGGGCAGAGCATATCTACAAAAAAAGATAAGCAAAGCAGAGAAACTCTTCTGAAGGGCAGAATTTATTTACAGTGTGCATATTTGATATAATTTACCCTGCTCTTAGCTGGACAGTGAAAGCCATGGACCTTTCAGAGACTGTTACTCCAGAAGACTTGTCATTTCCCGGGTCTTATAGCAAAGCTTTGTATATGCAGCTGTAGCTTAAGTAAACGTCATGTCTTGGATGCTTCACTGAGTAGTACATCCACACGTTTTCAGAAGCATTGTTGGTCTTTGAGCCAGCTGCCTTTGTTTCTAGCAGACTGCTGCTTTGTTGGTTAACCCTGGGCATAAGTTTTCTTCACATATGTTATTAGACTGAACATACTTTCTATTTATACCACTTGGGGATAAAAATTACTGTGTTGCATTTAGCAAGCACTAGGAAGAGTACATCTTTGTGATGTAAAAGAGAATACAGAGTCAAAATTTTATTTGGAGGTCCTTTCTTTCCAGGTTCAAGAGGAAAAAAGGCAGCAAAAACAATTGTTGGTCCCAGAAAAGCAGGAGGTATTTGCACATATGTGTTTTAATAGATTATGTTGGTGGAATTTGGTTCTGAAATTAACAATGGGATTTTGAAGAAGGGAATTAATTTTTATGAAATCCTGTGTATCATTTTAAGGTAATTAGGGAGATTATTAGTAGCATACATATTTACAAGTATTGTCTTCATGGCTTTGATAGTTATCTGTGGGCCAGTAAAATTGCACTAGAGGGCTTAGCCAAAGGCCACTGCAGCCAGCTGAAGTTTTTCATTGATTTAGTAAACTCTGAAGCATACTTAACAAGAGCTTCCTTTGCTTTCTCACTCCGTTTCTGGAGAAGACGACCTTTACCTACTCCGTGGTAGAGCTCCAGAAATGTTATGCAATCTATTGCAATATTTTTGTTACTGCTCAGTCTTTCCTTCTCTCTTTAAAGAGCCCTTGCCCAAACTGGCTGTTCTTTAATGTGCACATTGAGGGATCATAGATAAGGGAACATAATTAAAGAGGGTTTTGAAATTAGTGTAGGGA
>NW_009914101.1:10231-22578 GCF_000696875.1 Nestor notabilis
CAGAGTCCTACAGCCCCATCAGCAGGACATAGGGCATGTTGGGATCGTAGACCATGACTAGGTGTTATCCTTATCAGGATAATAAATAATACACTTTCCTGTCACTTCACTCTGCCTGGTTCTTTCCCCATTACCAAAGACAAGCTGTTGTGTGAGAATTTTGCCTGGTTGTAGACTGCTCATGAATCTTGCAGTACATGACATGCAGACATCTAACAAACATGACTAGAAACTGCATAAAATACACAGACATAACACAGAAGTCATATGTTTGAAAACATGTTAAAGCTTCTCAAATAACCTGATATCTAGAAGGTTTTTTTCCTCCCATTTATCCATAACCAGGAGTATTCTGCTAGATGCGTTTCAACTGGATCAGGGTTATTTTAGATTTTGTAATGATTCTTGCTTGTGTAAACTCACACAATCTGCCTGCAGATTCAACTTCAATGATAAAATGCCTCATCAAAAAATTGAGGCAGGCTAGAATGTTTGGTTAAGATTTAATATCTTTCTAACTAATTATAACACAGTGTCAATATATGTTCTAGTATCTGTGGAAAGGAAAGGAACATAAATGATATAGTTCCATTGTAGCAGGTCTTTTGTAAACAATTAACGGTTAGGTGGATGTCGGAGGCAGGGGCAATAGTATTGATAAAGCTGTTCCAAAGGGCTTGAGAAGTTGAAGTGAATTCTAAATGTAGATTAGGAGCGAATGATGACAGCCAAGCCAGCATTACCTCAGTTGATTAATTTATAAGGATACTGGTCAATGATTTTAACCAACAGCTATGCATAGTAGAATTCTAATGGGATCTGTCTGTTAAGATTACATAAAGTAGAGCATTTGATTTATTTCATAGCTTTCCAACGCTCCACTTTAACTTCATACAAATAATGCATTAGTCACACTGGATAAAATGGCGTATTGAATAAAGTTGTGATTTTGTCTGCCTCTTATAATCTGATTTTTTATAAAGGATTAAATCTGGTTTAGTAGTTTATTCATATCATAAAAGAGATTGTCACTTGAATGAAATCTTTACATCTGCCACTTTCTATCTCATTAGAAAAGACAGTAACATAAAGTTCCTCATTTCCTCCCAGTCTGTTTTATCCCCTGGTGTGTCTGAGTCTGTATATCTTCTGTACATGTTTGTATATTATAATGTCAGTGTGTTTTCGAAGTTGTGGTTAAGACTGCGTCACAGCTTGGGGGGGTGGTAATGCGAGGGGTTATAAATGTTCTGCAAGGAAAATACCCACCCAGGAACAGATGGGGGATGCAGTAAGGGGTGACTGTCAAAAATCTGAAAATGATGGGTTGTAGTGGCATGGCCATGTGTGTATGCTTCGCCAGATTCAGCAAGGTATTTAAGTACACGCAGTGCTTCACTGTGAGTGTGCCTACGTCAGTGGACGCAAGTGCATGCTTAATGATAAGCACGTGTTGACTTATGGCTGAGTTAAGAGGACGTGAAGATTGGGCGTTTTTCTGAACTTCAGCGTGAATTGTTAGTTGTGATCAAACTGTCCAACTGTCATTCATCTATCACAGTGACAGTGGTTTTTAAAACATTATTCGAATTCGAATGCATGGTTGTTGATTGTATTAAGCTAAATATTTAATAAGAAATTACAGATTTAGGCAGTTTTGTCCATTGTTGCTGGAATGTTGGCTTGCTGTTTGTGTATTTTATTCCTTTTGTTCGAACGTGTGTCATTGACAGGATGCTGCTGTTACCACTGGCAGTTGTTTTCACGTAGACCTTTAAAGTCAGAGCAGGAGATGATTTTTCCGTAGATGTTTTCTTATTTGTATTTAAGGTTTCTTGCCATTTCTGTTTAATCCTGTTAAGTGCTCACCCAGACTCGGTCTTCCGAATGTGAGGTTCTCTTGGTTTCTGATGGTGAGCAGAGAGGTAGTATCCAGCTCTTACAGTTGCCTTTTTAGTCAGAAAAGCAGATTCTGAGGATCTTGCTGCTGCTTCTGAGGACCTGCTGAGGATGGAACTTCTTCATTCACATTTTCATTTGTTGGTACATGTTGCAGTTTTACTGGCTCTGGCATTTTAATCTTGGCTCCTTTTCCCACATACTTCGAGTCAGTAGGAGTGTTTTGATATAGAATGTGTAGTCAGCCTCTCCCGAGGAGCAGGGAGCCGCCTGCAAGCTCTGGGTTGGAAGTGCCTGGGTGTGCAGAGAGGCTTGTGCTGGGCGCTGCCCTCGCAGAGGGCCTTGGGGTGCCAGTGTTAATACAGGATTATACCTATGCGACTTGCAGCACAGGATGGGGCCTGTCTTTGACTCCAGCAAGCTTCTTGAACAAGGCTTTAAGAAACACGTGTTGTTCATCAGCCTGCTTTGTTTTAGGAGAAGTGACAAGGGGACCTAGCTCCCTGCTCTGCTGGCCATTTTCTCTGCAGCAGTGGTTCATTGGCTGCCTGAGCTGTACAGTCACAGCTGAGTCATTTCTTGCCTAAATTGTGTTCATTACTGAAATTGAGGGAAAAAACCCTTTACTTGTTACAGAAGTGCTTTTGGTAGTGAGTACATTCCCATGATGCAGAGTGTTCCTCAAAAGGGCAATAATGTTTGCTGAGGTAGAGATGCACCCTACACTGCAGTTTTGGGGGCTAAATTCGGGGAGTATTCATGGCTTTGTTTGCTGAGGGCAAGTAGTTTTGGCGTTACTGAATGAACAGTGCCCTCTTCCTCAGCTAAATTTAAGTATCCTCTGCAGCAGGTTTACTTACACACATGAAGTAGCTCACAGATCTCTGGCCTTGCGTTAAAAATGGGTAGTCATAAGAAACGGGCACAACTCCCATGTGCTCTCCAGCGGCACGGGGGGAGGTGGGCACTATGTGTGTCTTGGGAGCCAATGGAGCATTCCCTGGCTGCCTCCTCCCCAGCAAACCTGGCCTTTTGGAGGGGCCATCCAGGAGGTGCAACTGTCTGAGCACATATCCACCACTGCTGTTGGGGTGTCCGAACCTTGCGCTGTCTTGTATGCACAGCGGTTTAAAGGGCAGGATTTGTCAGCTTTCTCACCTATGTAGTAGCGCAGTTTCAGGGGTGGGAAGTATGTGCTGATTATGTAGGGTTCTAGTTACTGTTCAAGAACCGATGATGGTTCTTGATAATGCTGATGCTGGACCCACAGTTTCATAATACACGGAGAACTAATGCAATCTTCCAGCACTTGGTTAACAGATTATCCCGTGAGATGGTTACGGCAATAAGACACAGCGTAAGTATTTAAATATGAAAGAACAGTGCCATGCTGTTTATTTTCTGTGAGGAATACTGACTGTATCTCTGAATAAACAGACGAGCCTTTCATGGGGGATTTTTGTTGTATTATATTTGGCAGCTGTTTGTCTTAATAGGAATTCTTCAATGGTATTTATTGTATTTTGTGCTGGTAGGGGGCAGAGCCAAAGCAGAATCCGAGCAGTTTTACTTGCTTTACTTGTGAACAATGAGAAAATATTGCTATATTAATTACTGTTGTGCTTTATTGGCGAAAATAAAGAGATCCTATAATATGAAATTGCTAATATAAGAAAGGCTTTGATTTTCTCATTAGCACAGGATATTTTGCATCTGTTCTGGTTCATGAGTGCATTGTCGGCACTTAAATAATAATAATGACTCAGTAATGAATAAGAATAACAACAAATAGGCATGCGAGTATGCAGGCAGGCAGGCACCCTCCGGTGTTTATCAGTAGGTTGGTTTTGGAGGTCTTGCAAAATGAGCTGTTCCCATATGCCCATTCAGATTTTCTTAGATCATTGCACAGCCTGAAGATTCATTTCGCTGCTGACATGGCTGGGTTATATACAAGTACATTTTCATTGTGTGTCAGGAGTGAAGTGTTAAAGTTGAAATGGAAAATGTGTTTCTTCCACTTAGAAACATTTACGTCTCCATTTTCCCTCTGTTGTTTTTTTTTTGTGTGTGTGAATAGTCTTAAGTATCTCATTGTTTTGAACTCGTGAAAATATCAGAGCTCTGGATTGTTCTGCCAGCCTTTCAAGTATGCTCTTAAAAATGTAGCCTGGAAATATCTTCACTACAGTTCAACTCAGTTTGTATCAAATTGTCCCTACTTCTGTAGTTCCTATTAGGAAACCAGGTAATGTTAAACGAGTATTAGTGGTCTGTCTTGAATATCAGAAAGCACAGGAATCTAAAATTAAGGTTCAAATTCTGATTTGATTCTTGGTTTATAACACTGTTTCTCCTTTTATAAAGTCTCCTGCCTGCCTGTATAATATGCCACACAGTACAATTTATGGTTTTCTTTCTTTTTTTTCCAGGTCTTATCTAATGCTGAATAGTTAAGAACAGTGATAAGTAAAGGATAGCGCAATATTCCCTTTATTGTTAAAGCAGTGGCTAATTTAATCAAAGAGTGTTAACTTTTAGCCTTACTCCCAAAATAATTTAGGCTAATGTTATGACTTAACAGTTCTGAGTTTACTCAGAAAAGGAAAATGCTTAGTTCAGGTTGGTGGGAAAACAGCAATTATGTTTTGAGTTACTGTTTTCCTAAAGCACTACTCTGCATTGTAAATTATACCCTTATGACCCTGCAGCTCAAGAGAAAGTCACAAAAAAGGTGTGTGTGTATAAACAGTGATCCGGAATTTGACAGTTTTGGTTAAAATGCTTCAGGTTCTGGGGTAACAAACAAGAGGGCATCTTTTGTGTGAAGGGTCTAAACTGTACTTGCCATTTAATTCCATTAAAAGGCTACCTTAAAAAAAGTTACCAAAAACCGGCGTTATTGATTGCTCCAAGTGATACCTGTCGTAAGAAGTCTGCATGTGTTAATGTGCATTTTAACTATATCCATGAAACAAAGAAAAGCAAAAGTGGATTCTTTTTGGTTTTCCTTATTTATTCAAATTACTTTTTGGTCCAGCAGCCCTTAACTGTAATGGCACAACACATGGTTAAAATAAAACAGCAAGCGAGGAATAAAAAAAGGAAAACAAAACGAAAAACAAGCTTCCGCTCCAACTAAAACAGTTTAGCCCTGGATAAGCCAAAAGAAATTGGTAAAACAAGTGGTTTAATAGACATAACGTGTAAAGTACTTAAAGTGATCTGTGAATGGAAGCCACCCTAAGTCTGTTTCTTGTCACAGTAATTTGTCTGGCTTAAGAGCAAAGTAAGTGGGTCTCCTTGGCAGTAGAAGAGCAAGTAGATCACCAGGTAAGATCAGATAGGAGTCTCTGGTGGTAACAACAGAACTGCAACAAAGCTCTTCTTCTGACACCATTTCTGCTGTTGCTACTGCTGCTAATAAGTGTGCTAATTATCATGAACCTGATAAGGCTTATATTAATTGACTGAACTAAACATAAATTCTGGTTAAATAGAGAATAGTTTAGTAGATTTGACAGGTGCTGGTCTGTTTAGCTGCTGTATTCAGTGTAAAGGCATGCTTCAAAACAAATACCTGTATTTTAACCGTTAAATTTTGGAGAGGCTTAAAATGTTCAGATTGAACTCCTGAAACAGAAAAGCTTAAGGTTTTCAGAATATATCTTCTGCCTTTCTCCCTTGTCCTGTGATACTTTATGCAAGGACAATTAGTTCTTACACGTTTTGTATTGCAGCAAAATCTCATGTGGTCATTTGTCATGTAGTTGCATGGCAGTGAGTGGTATGGCCTAACTGTTTACTTTCCAGGTGCTATTACAGTAGTAAATGTCAGATAATAAATAGCAACAACAACCGATCTGATGGCTGTAGACTACATGTGGAGTTCCAGTTTGAGGGCACCCTGTGTTGGGGTTTTGGGCAGATCATCTCTTTACCTCACTTGTGTACGCGCGTGGTGATTGTGAAGATACTTTGAGGTCTTTCAAATATCTTTCATATGTCCAACCAAAAGAGTATCAGTATTAAAGTGCTTTTCTTTTGCCTGGGAGGAGGGCATTTCCTAACCAACAGAAGTGTTTAAATGCTCAGTGTTGTAAGTGTAGACATGGAAATGGACATGGAAGAAACAAACATGATACCTCTGGTGGAAAACGTCACAGACATTCTTTGGAAATGCTGGAATATTTATAGTATATTTTATGTATTCCATAAATAGGCATTGCCATTAGCGCACACGACCTCTTCATTTTGTCAGAAGAGCTGTCACACAATAACAGATGCTGGAGCATGCTGCAAAAGGAGTCAGCTTTTGTCATTTCTCAGCTGCATTACTTTAAAAAATGCTTTAATTCTTTTCCCCTTTCATGCTCATGTGTAAGGCAGACTGCCCTGGAAATCTGTGTCCTCTGCCTATCAAGAGACCTTGGCAGGATGAGGTTCTTCCTCTGTGCTCAATGAGGTTCTGAATCATGAATGCTAAGGGCTGAAGTTTATATTCATTCTGGCTACATGATACCTTCAAAAAACACTCCTAAAGCAATCTCCTATCAACTCAACAAAAGGAAAACCTACAACAAGCCTTGTACAGTTTCAGGACTCTAGTCTCACTGTGAATGGGGCTGGAGTGGTACCTCAGAGTTAGTTTTGATGCCTGTGGGATAAAAATAGCTGTGCGCTATAGCCCTGTTCATGCCACCTGTCCCAGTGAAAAGAGGAAGCCTTAGCTGCTTATAATGGTCACAAAACTAACTGCATTTTACTGAGACATACAGGTGCAAATGTAATCCCCTGTTTTAAAATATACAAGGTAATACACTGGCTGTTGAGAAATTAGGGTGCAGCTGGAGTCATTTGCAGGGTGAGGGTGGCTTACTTCTCTGGGTGCTCCCTTTTCTATCAATGCATGGTAATTACCAGACATTACACTTTATTTTGAATTACAGGATCATCACATGCTTTTACTACATGCAGTGCTTTATTGAAGCTCTCCTGCATTGTGTCTGCAAAGTTGGGGTTTTTTTTTGGGTAGTTTTCTTTTGTTTTGTTTTGTTTTTTGTTAGTTTGTTTGAGTTTTTTCCCTTGTTTTCCCCTTTCAGGGAAAAATTACAGCTACTTCCTGCCCAAGGAACATGCTGCAGGGCTTTCTTTTCTCTTTTGTCTTCTCTTCTCTTCTCTTCTCTTCTCTTCTCTTCTCTTCTTTTTTTTTAGTTTTGTATTCACTAATTTACTGTTTGTTCTAGAGCTGCAGTGAGTGGGAGTTAAACTTTAAGAGCACATTTGGCTCTTTAAAAAGACATTTAGTGTACAATTACTGCTGTTTACCATCTTATAATTGTTGTGTGTTTAGGCTTAGTCAGGCTTAAGAAGATGGGTGTCTGTAATCTTTGAGGGCTACAACTCCCTGTCCTAGTTTTTACAAAAGAGAAAGTAATTATAGATATTGAGATAGATACAGAGATAACACTGTGATGTTTTAGTGATTACTGTAAAATAAATACATAGACAAAGAGAGAGGTTGTGGTAAAAGATGCTGTGTGTGGCTGCAGTTTCAGTCAGTGATAGTCAATGTGAAGTTCACATCTGGGATTCAAGACTGCTCTTTGTAGGGTCCCCAACTTTGCCTTTTTGTTGTTACACAGGTGTGCAGTTTGCAAAACACTGGTTTAAGTAAGGGGCTGTATTTGTAGTAACAGCTATACGTTACACCACATCAAAGTAAAAACTAACTGACTGCAGTCATGCCTCAGTTGGCAGCCTGATTATCAGGGGTTACGGTATGTCCAGTCACATAGAGGAGAAATACCTCCATCAGCCTTTTTGGTGGACGTCTTTGTTAGATAGGAAATAGTAGAAATGTGGGTGAGTATGTGTTTGGGAAGACCCAGATCTGTATCAGCATCTCAGCAGTGCTTGAAGTGCAGTTTATGGGAGCAAGCAGGGTTTGGAAGCTGCAGGCTTCCCAATTTGAGGTCCATCACAGGAAAAGGGCAGTTGTGTGTTCGAACCTGCTGTGTAGCTTGTTGCTCAGGAAAACTGTTTGTCTTGTCAATAATGCATGCATAAAGCACTTGAGAAATACGGCTGAATGCAGGTATTAAATATGTGGATAGTGATATTTCCATTTTACAGGACCTGAAATGTGGTCTTGGTGACTTGGCAAATGTTACTCTGTTAACCTGTGTTGTCTGAATTTTATTCGTGAGGAAGCACATTGGTGAGGAATGGACTGAGCTGGGGATGTGATGTCTATGGTGAAAATGTAAACTAAGCTGTATGGGTTGATTTTGCTTTGAACTTGGGTTGAAAAGACGGTTGTGTGAAAACAAAATGTGACAACTGTGTAACTGAAAATGCCATAGTGCTTGAAAGGCATGAGAGATATGTAGTTAAAAAGCATCATTAGCTAAAAAAGTATCTTCTTCCTTTAATTCAGTTTTATGACCCACTGTAATTGGAAGACATCATTCTACTGTTTTTCTTTAAAAAGGAGAGTATTATTGGATTTCAGGCCAATCATCTGAAAGTTTTTGCTTATAAATGTAATGAATGCTCTCAGCTGTATTTGTAAGAAATGTTTTTGGGTTACAGATGCTCTAGAGAAACAAATCTGTTTGAGGGCTATTTTGTAATGAATGCCTTTGAGAAAATATTGCTATCATTCAAAAAAGATCTGAAGCTCTGGGTATGTATTGCGATGCCATGTTAACTTTCATACCCGGAATGCAAAGGACATCTAATTCTTCCCTCCTTGGTAGGAGTCAGATGCTGCTTTTCAACTTTCTTCACCATGTTTTATTTTTAATGTAATTTTAATGAAAAGATGGATCAGGCATTATAAAGTGGTTGGTTGTTGCATCTCTTCTGATGTCACAGTGATAGGAGTTCCAGCGGTGTTACTTTTTTTGGAATAATAGTGTAGATACGCTGCACTTAAGCTTTGATCTTGTGTTTAGTCCTACGAGTTGAAATCCATGACACTTTCTGTGGGCTTTCTCTGTAGCCTTTTAAAATCAACTGATACTTCTTTTAACAGACTGTAATAGTCTCTGGATTGAGACCACAGAACTTGAATACTTGGGTGTTACAAAGGTGGAATATGGGGAGGGAGGTGGTGAAGATCAAATCCACCCTCCCATTTAAAGGGTGGAGATAAAGCCTGATACAGTACCCCACCTCTCTTTGATAAGGCTGCTCTGTCTGTGTTAATGCTGTTCCTCCTCGCCGTGGTGAACTTCACCCACTGACATTAAATCCTCTCTCATAAGTGATTGGTGTACAAGCCTACTCTGTGATTTCCAGGCGTGTCAAGGGATTTAGCTGTACAAGCTTTTTCTTGTATTTGAAATGCAACTTTTTGACAGTAATAGGAAGCATGGATCAAAATGTGATTCATCCTTTTTTGTACCCATAAAATCCTGTAACAATAGGATTAATAGTTATTAATTAATAGTTAATTAATTTGTTTGGACTACAAAATAGTAGGGAAAAAACCCAACCCACAAACCAGAAATCCTTAAAGCCTGTTTACTTGGAAAAAAGCCCTCATGAACCCCCAAACCCAACCCCCTCAAAGCCCCAAAACAAAAAAACAACCCCAAAAAAACCTCAGAATAAGAAACCAAAGCCCCAAATTTTTTTATTTTTTTTTTTTTGGTGCAAATCCCGTTTATTTTCTAAAGACCAAATTTTTTATGAGAAAATACATTTTCCCATAAAGTATAATATTTCAGCAATTTTATGTCAGTACTGGTGGAAAATTTTTTTAATTTGGGAAAGAATTTTTTGCCAGTGGCAGTGGAGGAGGAAGATTGTTTTGCTTGAAGATACAAATCTGAGCATCTCTTAATAAACACTAGCATTACTGTGGTTTTTTTATCTGTATGTGCTTTCATAAAAGGTTCTTTTTAGTGCAATACACATTTGGTTAAATCCTGCTGTACCTTAATGCCTTTAATGCTAGTGCATCCCAAGGCACTTTACAATCTGTAAAGTTAACATTAGAAATGCGGCACATAAAATTCCCTAAGACAATCCTTTTTAAAATGCTGAATAAAACATCTAAACTGTTAAGTTTGGATTAAATGGCCCAGCAGTTGGTGCATTTTTTCTTTCTGTGGAAAATATGTTTGAAACAAATGACTGAAATGAATAAAGGCTCTGTAAATAATATGACTTCAAATGATATTCATGAAGGCCAAAATCTGCCATTCTGCAGGAGGAAGTCTAGACATGCACAAAGTTCAGCTCTGTTAATTAAGAGGGAGCAATACGCTGCAGTGAGTCAGAGCAATTTTATAATCCAAATGCTGCTAAAAGGGACTCTTGTCAACCTCAAAATCTTATTTGCTTTGTAATCACTGGGTAAGGAGACTTGCTGGCTGAGGAGATACATGTCTCTCTTAGGTTTGAATGCAGGCCAGCCTGGTAGTGACCAAAAGCTGTTACCATCTGATAGCTGTTTGTTAGGCTATGCAAAATAATTGTAGTCTCCAAACAGTTCCCAGTGTCAGCGTCAGAAAAACCACCCCCACGCTTGGCACTAATTATTGCCCTCACTGGCAGCCCCAGCGAGGAGGCCAAGGTTTGACTGTTATTTCCCCTTTCAGTGCTTGCAGTGGTCCTGCTGAGAGTGTGTGTGTCTGGTTTGTGGTTAAACGGTGTATGCTCTGTTCTCTGCAGGGCTGCCAGCCTGGCATCTTTTATAAGTACTGATTTTTATCATTAAGAAAACAAGATCCTTCATCGTCTTCTCACTCCACCTTTAGGTCTGCTGTGAGCTGGTTTTTTTTTATGTTGATTCAGGTTTTTTTTGAAAAACAAACAAGAAACCCAGCGAACCAGCAGAATAAAAGCAGCGGCAGGTATGAATTTGCTGTGCAGGGTAAAATGGGACTAGAAGGAATCAGTGCTTTTAAAAATTGGGGTTTTCTTTTTTTCAAATTAAGAGAAATAAAATGTGTGCTGAAAAATAGAAACAAGAATAACAGCCAGCTGATAGCAGTGGAATACATAAGAGAAAAAAACCCCCAGGATTATGCAGCCTCAGAAAGAGCCAACAGATGTTCAGGGCGGGTTAGAAAAACAACATGATCAACGGTATAAAAGCTGCGACAGATCTAAACAAAACCCCAAAATAGATGCAATTCTAGAATAAGCCTGAAAAAGAGAAAATCATTATAGGCTTTCCTCAGCACAGCCGCCGGTTTCTGATAAAACAAGATTGAAACTTCTCAAAAAGGAAATTTATACTGACGTGGGTTTGCAACTTCATTGCTAGCGACTTCTCATGCACCTCTGCCAGCGGGTAAATTGGAAACAGGATAAAAATGAACAGTCTGTTCCTTGGGCAGGAAAGGTTCCTGAAAGGAAGAACTAATTGCTGACCTCATAACTGAGTGGTACTTTCTTAGGAATTGGAATGTAGTTGTTGTACCACTTAAAAGAGAGGGGTTTCTTTTCTTCATTTTACTGGACACCTTGAGCTGGAAGGCAGTCCGAACAGTCCGTGTAGTCATATAAAATCATCTCTCTTGCCCTTGATGTGGTGGTGTGTGTTTCCATAAAACAAAGGAAATCAGACACATGGGTGAGACCAGATAAGTGTGTGGGGATCGGGGCTGCTGGTGTCCCTTGCTGTGGACCACAGCCCCTGCTCCAAGGCTCAGAAGAGGATTATTGCCTGACACAACCGTCCTCCTTCCTCAGCACTGGAGAAATAGCTTATTGGGGCAGGCTGTTCTGGGGAGGTTCGTGATCGTAGGAGCTTGTTCCCTCAGACTCTGGTGGGAGGGAGTGAGCCCTGTGTGATGTACCTACTGGTCTTTACAGGGGTGTCTTCTGCTGCCTGTCCCTAAGTGAGACCACCGCTGCTGGAACCAGCCCTGGCGTCTCGCCTGAGATTAGAAAGTGCCATTTTGAAAAGGCAAGGATGTATGGGTCCGGTTAAGTTACTCTAAATTTTAATAAGACCATTGCTCTGGTTTTATCGTAACATCGGAGAAACACCAGAGTGAAGTGTCTTGACTTGGTGCTGTGGTCTGGTGCCCACTTGGGTGCCTGCTGCCTGGCCTGTGAGGGAGGCCGGCTCCTGTGGCATGGGCGCCCTGTCGGCTGAGGCGTGCTCCTGCTGCCTGGGCTCCTCTCACAATGCTAATTATTGAATGTACATTAATTTGTGTAAATTATGCAAATCAAGTCGCAGTTGCGCACCGCTGTGGTTTGGGTGGATCTGGTGCTGTACTTACAGTTTCACATTGGACTGACACAGGTTTTGTTCACTGCAGTAAATGGTTTTGCTGTAGAGTGTTTGGGAGGCAGCTGGTGGTGGTAACTGGTTGTAGGTGACACTAGTGCGCTTCGTTAAGGTTTATTTCATAGAATCACAGAGTCGTAGAATGGTTTGGGTTGGAAGGGACCTTGAAGCTCACCCAGTTCCAACCCCT
>NW_009914101.1:22673-61016 GCF_000696875.1 Nestor notabilis
GGGCGAGCCACTGCTTCTCTGGGCACCCTTTGCCAGCGCCTCAGCACCCTCACAGGGAAGAATTTATTCCTAATACCTAATCTAAATCGCCTGTCTTTCAGTTTAAATCCCACGTTGAAGAATAATATATTCTTCAGTATATTCATGTTGAAGAATAATATATATATAATATAATAATATACTCTTCAACAGACACATGCAGAAGGTCGGTGCACTTAGCTCACTGATATACAGGGTTTGAACCAGCAGTACTTGTGCCATTTTGCAGTAGGGGGATGTTTGTGGAAACATTAAAGTGATTGTGTGCTCTGTTAAAAATAGGTAATTTATTTGTTGTTCCTCAGGTTTAGGAAACCCTGAAATTAGTGTTGAATCATACAGAAATGGGGCAGGTTCAGTAGTTGCCTTTGTACCTTGGTTTTCAGTGTGGCCTCGCTCTGCAGCCCTGTGCCACCGGCTGCACTTGCCTCCTGATGTCTGGTGATGTCCAGTGTCTTCCTGCGGTGGCACACCAAGCAGAGCTGAGCTCTGGGCATATGCTTCCAGAAGGAATCCAGCTCTAGCTTTTCAGATGAAAAGGTTAAAGACTTTGACACAAGATAATTATAAAAGGAAAATGAATCTTTTCTTGGATCAGAAATTATTGTGTAAAAGAGTGTGTAAATTATGGCGTGCAAGTTAAGTAATGGCTTTTATACTGAAATCTGGAATTACTGTGATGGAGATGGTGTCAAACTGTGGTAATTTATTTCGTTTTGGTTTCTCAGATCTGCAGTGAATTTAGGAAATTCAAATTTATAGCAAGTGGGTCTTTGTGAGAGTTTCTCTGTGAGAATGAGGATACTTTATGGAACTTCCATCGGGGTCATACTCATACCATTATTCTAGATGGGTGTTCCGGTTAGAATGTTCCCACGTATGATTTCTTCCACTGGCTTCTGTAAGTGGATTTTTCAGACTTTAAATGTTACTTCCATTTTCTCATTTATCTTGCATCGCTGCTTTTCAGTGTTTGAACAGGGATATGGTGATGAGCATAATGCTGTATTTTGCTAATGAACCATAAAACCCTCCAAGCACTAGTTAAGTTACCTTCTTTTTTTTTTCTTTTTTTTTTTTTTTTTGAGTGGATTTCTTTCCAAACCATGCATAATTGTATTTTTTTGTTATTACACTACAGTACTAAGAGCCCAATTAGAAGTTTCCCTGGGAAAAAAAAAATTAATGTTTTTAAAGTTGTATTTTTGGGAGGTTAAGTCAGATTAAATACAAGGCTTCAATTTTATTCTTGGTGGAGGATGGTTATGAGTTGGTCATAAGCATAATTCACCTTGGAGGTGCAGCACTTCATACAGAAGAGTATTGTTGATGCTGCAGAGCATATAGTCTGCCTTGCAGTAAATCATACCTAGGGTGTAGACTCTTTCCGGGTGTGTTTAAAGAAAGAAATGAGCAGGCTATATATCTGCTGTATCTAAACTGTTCTCTTTTGTAAACAGAATGGCTATTTTTGAACCTCTAGCAGGATGTTTCTGGCAAAGGGGTAATGCAGATGGATCCTTGCATGCACACAGGCGCACACCCGTGGTTATCACTTAGTGAAGAGGCTCTGCCTATCATTCATTTAGCTGGCAATTTTTTTGTGGTGTCAGTATCGTTTCCTAGCAAAATTGGCTAAAGGAATTGTTTCAAACACAAAAGATGTTTTGAACTGGCCTAATTACTTGCTCAACAGCCAATAACTTTGGGAATTGTTTTCTGTGTGAATTCTAGATAGAAATTGGGATATCCTTCCATTTGTTTAAAAAAGATTAGGCCAATAGGAGAAAAAAAGGATCTTTACCCATTTTCACTCAGCAGTGAAGTTTGAATATGTAGCTTGCAATTGAAACTATTTTTCCCCAAAGCCTTTGAGGGCTGTTTCTCGGTCTAGTGTAAACAATTTATTGTTAAAGTCCTAGAATATTTGCATTTTAATTAAAGACAATTTTAATTAAATACAAAACTTTAATCAGAAAAGCAGAGTTTAGGCAGATAGTGTACTTGCATGCTAAGCAAGCTTACTCTGAGGGGATCTGTACTCTGTGTAAAACTGGTTTGTGTGGTAGTTTGAGCAGGAAGGTTGTAAATGCATCTTTCTTGCTGAACTTACCTGCAAATAGTAATCTCCCTCCTGCATCTTTTATCTTGCAGTAAGATATTCTTCCTACAGGCAATTAAATGAAAGAGAGAGTGATGCGGAAATCTTAAAGGGGCACTGAGCAGAAAAAAGTTTACTTTGAACTCATAAGCTTGCCTATAAAAGTAAATGTTAAAATTACTGTTGCATTTTTTAAAATGTGCTGTTTCAATGGGGTGTTTAAAGTTAAATTTTTTAAAATAGAGCACAGGCAATACTGTGCAAATCCACATCTGGATTTGCCACTGCTTGGTAATGCTATAACGCTGATGCTCTAACAGCATCTTGAGTTATGACCCATTGTTTTTGCCCTGTTTGTAGATGAAACTCTCTGTGCCCAGTCATAGAATTAATTAAGGCCCTAAAGGGTACATGTATAATAGAAAGTTGGATTCTACCATGGTGTCGTTAAGTAAATTCTGAGGTCTCTCAGGCAAATATATTTGTGGAGCTTTCTTCCTTCATTCTGATGATAATTTCCTTAGGCCAAGACTGCTTGGACAGTGGGAGTAAATCCTTCCACAGTGAGCTATGAACAAGTCTTCCGAGAAATACAGTGGTAGCCTGACTCTGAGAGGTTTTGATTTGTGGTTGTTGTGAGACTGTATTTTTATATGTGAGATTCTAATATCCTACAGTAGACAAGAAGTAGGTGATCTTCTGTGCCCCTTCTATCTGTCAGTTGGAATTCACTTAATCCTTCATAAAATAAGAACTAAGATCTAAAATGATAAACAGTCATAATATGAAATGAGGCTATTTTATGCTTACCTGTAGCTACATATTTTGAAAGCAGTATTTCTCATTATGGTCTAATCATTGACAATCTGCTCATGAAGAATTAGAATGCAGGTGTCACTCAAGATCTGTTTGAGACTGAGACTTGAACTGTGATTTAGTATAATATTGGCATCATGTTTTAATTCAAAATGGATAATGTAGCATGCATACAAAAATATTTTCTCTTAGCCCTAAAGTTACTTGTGGTAATGGCAGGCAGTTAATATATTACCTTTGCTAACAGGAAAAGTGCTGCATATAAATATTTTTAGTCAATAATGTATTTTAAAAAAGGTTTCTCAGTGGGATCAGATTTATGTTGTCAGAAAAATTTATTCAGCTGACAAGTGCAGATGCCCGGCATGTCATGTAGTCTAAGATTTACAAAGCAGTTTCTTCCTGGACGTCAGTTGTATGTGGTTATGGCAGGGTTATGTAGAGAACTAGGGAATCAGTCCAGGAATCCTTTTGTGCAAAATCCTGCCTTAGACTGGTATGATCCAATAAACCTCTGCCTCTACATGTCCGTAGCAGCTTCTGGTAGCGTTAGATACTCGGGTCAAGAAGGGGCAGAGCGCTGGAGTCGGGATCTGTGGTATGGATCTGAGAACAGAATTTTGCCTGAAGCATTTGAGATTTTCCTTATATATTAAATGGGCCATTTTCCTTCCGCTATTACTTGTGTGTTGCTGCCAGCTGCAGTTCAGCTAGGTAGAAGTTGGAGCTTGCTCCCGTGGTTTCCACAGATAAAAAGTAGAGGATAATAGTACATTGGCATTAGATTTTGCCAAGTGTGCATGTTTCAACCACTATTGTTAAAGAGCATGAATATTATTTGTTGTACAAAATATCTATATAATGAGAAAAATATGCCTGAACAGAGATTTCATGTTGCATAGAATAGCCAAACTGTATAATGAGTAAAGAACAACAATGCTATTTAAATCCAGTTTAAAATTAATGATCACAAAATAATTGAAGTTGAACTCCTTTGAAAACTAAAAGCCTTTAAAGTATTTAAAAAGTCATAATTCGCATTTGTTTTTACAGTTCCAACATCAGTTTGTGAACTTGTTGCATCAGTTTTCATGCCTTCTGATGGAGCTTTTTGTTTTTTCTCTGAAAATCTTAATTGGTTGAATGGAATCTTTTCTTCCAATATAGAGGTAGCTAAACCAAGGAGGTCTTCAGCTGCCTAATTAGCCCGGTTAGGCAAATGATTTGGTATAGGGGATGTCAGGAAGAATTTCTGTGCTGACTTTGTGGTAATCCATCAATTTTATCAAATAAAGAGGTGGAATTTTGGGGTTTTGTTCTTTTTTTTCTTTTTCTTTCTTTTTTTTTTTTTTTTGATCAATAGGTGCCAAGTAAGCAGATTTTTTCCCTCTTCATTTTATGTCCTTTCTGAGTAATTGTGGTTATCTAATCAGCATAAAATTTGCACTACAGTTAAATAGCAATGCATGATTATACCTGGTGATACATTTCTTTTTAAAAGAAAAAGAATCTAATAACAGGATTCTGTATTGATTGTGCTGCTAATTCTGCCTCATAGCACAGACTGGCAGAAGGCAGGTAGCTGAATTGTATTTAACGGTTTTATTGTGATGTGACTAAGATGGATGTGACATGGTCCTCTATTATTCGTTTGAGAGTGTGGACACTAATGAAGCCATTAGCTGAGCTAAGGCAAGTGAAGAAAATAGGGAAATTACCATTATTCTGAAGCCATTAAGTTGTAATCTGCCACTTTCTCTCCTTACTCAAAAAGGCATCTTCTTTTTAAGGCCTGCCTGACTGTCCTTTAAAGATTCATTAATTCATTAACTTTCCAAAGAGGATGGAGGAAACACAATTGAAATTTTAATCAGCTCAGCGTGTCATATTATTAACATTTTGAGTGTATCTGTATTCACTGTTGCACCACATCAGGTTAAGGTTAAATAAACTACATTACAGCAAATAATGTTCTGTTTCATACTGTAAAACATAAAATGTTGAAGACAGAAATTGGTTTCATGGTTAAATTAAATTACGATACAGAGCTCATATTAGAAATTCTGTTATTCAAATGTATGTTCTTTGGAGGAAATGCAATACTACCTCTGTGCTATCAACAGTAGTATTTCAAAATATTCATGCCTGGTCTGTTCTGGATGGAAGGATATAGAAAGAACTTTTTCAATAAATGTCTGCTCTTACTATATGCTCACTTATGATCAATGCTTTTATCTTTTGTGAAGTCACTGACTTATTTTAATGTGTTCTTCTACTGGGTCATTCAGGTATTATTTACAATTACAGCTGCAAAATTTTCTCTTTGTTACTACTTTGGTTTATATACTGCGAAGTGCTATTTTTATCTATCTCTGCTTTCTTATAAACAATTTCCCTTTTGCTTCAGTGGTGCTGGAGTGTCCTGGAGCAGCTTTTGGCCTGTTCTGATAGATCTGATTGAGTTACAGCTCAAAATGGATGAGTGTGCTCTTTCTTAGCAATTAAAATACCCCAAATGTACAGAGGGGTTGACCTCAAATCTGAGTATGGGAACAATTTGATTCCAGGTAACCAACAGGAATTTTTTGGGGGGTGGGAGGGAAAAGCCTGTTTCATTTTGTGCTTTCTAAGAGTGGTTTTGTTAATACCTCAGTTGAAAGAAGCCGGGGTTTCAGACACTTTCTGGAAGGTGCATGTTTTAAGGGCTTGCTTGAAATCCTTCGAGACTGTGCCAGGGATAGGGCTCAGACATGCACAAGGGTACAGTGGAAAAAAAGGTGTAGGGACAGTAAACAGAGGGATGCTGACAGCCTGCAGGTAGGAGGTAAGATGAGGCACAGAGATGAAGGGAGGGTAATGGAGGCCTGAATGTGCTGTTGCTTCTGTGAACTTACAATTCTTTTCCAGCTTCATCAGATTTCTTCCTCCTCTTATAATTTTATGTTTGGAAACACTTTCTATTTGGCTCTGGACTGTTTTGCCCTTGTGCTGTATCACAGAACTTTTAAGCAGTGATATAACAAAGCCTACATAGCTTGATGTTAGTATTTATGCTAGGCAGGCAAGCCTGGGATAAATCTGAGGTGTTTTTCTTTTCTTTCTTTTTTTTTTAACTTAGCTGTGATAGTGTCAGTTTGATGTATCACCTTTCATGTTGTGTTTGTACTTGAGGTCAGGAAACTTCTGAGTTGTGCGTATCATCAGCATTGTAAATACAAAGTAGCCTTTGGCACCTTAGTGTGGTGCCTTGCAGTGGATTTGTCAAAACAAAACAAAATCCCCGCTTTTGTTTTCCCCTGGAGTCAATTATACTCAGGATGAAGTGGTTAGTGACACCAGGGATAGTAGTTGAAGCATTGCAGGTTAACCTGCTTATCAGAAGTGCTGGTATTGGTATTTTCTAGTATCACTGGCTGGCTTTACTTGGTCCATGGAGAACTTCTGCTTTCAGCCGGACTTTCAAAACTCATTAAAACTTCTTCACAGATTTTTGAGCTTCCATAAAGCACCCACTTAAATAAACGGATTTGACTGTGTCGGTGCAGGCAGGGCAGGACCTTTCTCCTTTTGTCTGTGAACAAACCCTTTGATGAGGGAAGTGGAGTGGTGGTTGTGCCTTCAAGCCCTGTTTGACATGCCCTGCTGTAGGGACAGGGAAGAGATGCACCAGCCCCACTGCCCTGCCCAGCCCTGCCCCATAGCGTGGGGGACATACCGGCCCTGCCACTTTGAGTACATTCTGCACGTCTGTCTAGAATGCACTGTCCATAAACAGGTCCTGAGTGTGTGCTAGGGAGCGTTCTCAGGCTTTGGAGAACTCGTGTAGGTGTATACACACCTCTGTAGATGCTGCTATTGTTTATATGCTGGATGATAGATAATACAGCAGAGGTATATATGCATGATGTATACCTATATGCACAGTGTATGGCGTGTACATTACCACATATGTACAGTATACCTGTATGTTCTGAAGATGCCTGTTCGCAGCATCACACAGGGTGATCTAGTTTGCAGCTGGTTTCTGCACACAGTTGGAAAATGGGCTGGTCAGCTGTGGTATTCCTAGGTTCAGTGCAGCTGTGGCATAGTAATTTAATGGCAATTGTTTTTCTGTGTCTTGGATTTCAAAATGCTCTCTCCTGTGCTTAAGTATACAACTTTATAATATGAAATAGTATAAACAGACCTATTTCTGAACAAAGCTTTCCTTATTGTGCAGGAGAAGTTTATTTTGACTCCCTTCTCAGATAGGTCAGCTCATTAATTGTGTTGTAGCTGCAGTGGCATAATAAATGTGGCTCAGGTGTTCCTGTGTTGCTGTTGCATGTCAGATGCAAGCTGGCTTTTGTAAGTAGTTTCCATATGTAGGATTAGATTTTAGCCATGTTCTAAAAAGAAAAAGGAATTCAAAATACAAGAGACAAAAATAACTGCGTGCCTCAGAAGCAGCAGAATGTAAATCTTGTATTGTTTTGGTGATGAGATCAGTAGCCATTCATTACACATCAGTGGATTAAGAAACTGCTATTGGCTTGGGATGGGGTTTCCAGATCTGTCTGCTGACAAGTAAGGTTTGGGACTCAGTCACGTCTGCTGTGACGTTCTTTGCTTGAACAGAGCTTTTTTCCCATTTCCCTTCAGTGTGTGGAGATTAGCATAATATATTTGAGTACAGTAAAAGGTCCAGACATCCTGGCCAACAACCAAAATATGCTCTATACTTAATACTGCCTCAAATTTCTCATAAATGGTCTGTGATCATTCCAGTCACAAATAACACAGGCAGGCTTTGAGATAGACTTTGTCATATGGTTATGAGTTCTTTTGTAAATAAAGCCAATTCTCAGGAGTGAGCATGAGTAATGGTTGATCCTGAAAAATGAGGAATAGGACTGTGTTTTGAAGCTGGGTGAAAAAACCCACATGTTGTAATTTATTTATTTACTTCCATTACTCTGCACTTCTCCAAGCACAGAAACACAAGCAGAACATAAGAACTTATTGCAGATCTGCAAAGTCTTGTACAGCAGGGACTGCTCTTAGTTATTGCTATCAGCAGCAATAAATGTAATAAACATAAACCTCTCACGACAGCCTCATACATCTCTCAGTCTGTGACTTCTACAGCGGCCAAAAAACAGATGAACTCTGCAGCATGCCTGAAAGGGGTTATCAGGAAACTCTGGGTCTGCAGACTGGAGGAAAAGTTCAGGTTTCAGTGTCCCACATTCTTTGTGGAAAATACGTATCATTGGGAGCTTCTAAATTTTTTGGGGCTCTGGTCATAATTGTTGCCATCTTCCATGTGAGGAGTAGGAGACTTTTCAGTAGGCAAAATGCAAACTGGCAGGAGTGTTAAAAGCTAAAGCTAGAGTCTAAAAGCCTATGTCAAAATCAGCCAGCCACTTGCACAGACATTGAAGCCCCAGTGGCATGTGTGAAATAGGACTGCAGAAATAGGTAGCCCCAAGAGTACGCACCAGTATCTTATTTTGAGGTGAAAACCACAAAGCACAGCTGAATCTGAAAAAAAAAGTCTCAGTTACAGCTTTCCTGAGTCTTTCCCAAGTTCCTTATGAAAATTCAGACCCTGCTTGTCTTCAAATGTTATGTCCCTTGTGACTCCACCATTCTGGACTGTGCTTTAAACATCCATCAAAGAAAGAGAGGTTCTGGGGTTTGGTTTTCTTCCCTCTGTCTTAAGTGCGTGAAGGCAGGAATCTCAGTGCTATGGGGTGTCTCACCTGGCTATACTGAACTTGTTAATGCACTTCTTGTGAGCTTGGTTTGACATGGAAGTACATGTGAATAAACAACGTGTATGATTCAGTTCTCCCTCTCGTGGTCAGATGAGGTCCTTCTTGCAGCCTTCAAGTATGGACATACTAGATGTTTCTGTTTATTTGATGTAACCTGCATCTTTTGGAAGTCTCACATGTTTGTAGTACAACCAGGATTTAGCGGGGAAGTTACTGATAGTTCTTGAAATACATATATTGACTTTTTGCCACACTGTGAGCGGACAGATTGGAGATCTGAACTGAACTGCAACGTTCTGTGGAATTGGATTAACCTTACTTATACACACCTCCCCTAAGTGTTTCTAATTTGTCTCTGTTTAGGTGTTAAAGTACTTCTGAAACGTTGCTCTGTTTATCATTCTCCTGGCACTCCTGTTGACTGCAGTGGGTGATACAGTGTAAGCTCTGTTGCTTTTAAAGGATGCTGCAGTGTTGTTGACTTTGATAGGAGCACTCCTCTAAATAAGGAGAGTAGGATTTGCCTCTCTGTTATAAATCTCACTGTTTGGGAAGAGAAGTCCCGGGGATTTTGTTAATGATAGTTAAGTCTCCCCAGAAGCAAAAAAAAAAACCCCTGAATCAACCAAACCCCAACTTTAAAAAATTGCAGAAATGTGCAGGATTAAACATTCCAAAATCAATTCTTAATTATTGTTTAATTGATTTCAGATCTAGAAAGGAAACAAAAAGGAAGAAAACTGTCAAAGATATTCTTTGCACAGGGCTTAACAGCCATTTCTGACAAAGTGGGTATTTGAACAATACCAAAATTCTGTCATGGACAAAGCCACTGTGCACCAATATGCCCTTTGTCCGGTTCCATCAGTAAGGAGCAGAAGTTTGTCTTTATTGATGTTTCTATTTCACAAGTATTTTCTGTTGTGTGCCTCATTTTTAAGTGCTGCTGACGCTTGGTTTCATCCAGTAGTGTGAGAATATAAGTGCCACATTTTAAAACTCCTGTTAAATTCTGAAGCGATGTTTAATTGCTTATTATGTATTTCCAAGTAGTTTGTTTCCTCTAAGAATTGGCTAAAGATTTTCCTCACACAGATCTTGACTCAGAGATTGTCCTTTAGCTAGAAAATATTGATTTGCTTTTGTTTGGCCCCTGTGGAGAGCACCTTATCTCTAAGACTGGGTTTTGTTATGATGAGAATTGACAGAATTCAGATTTAGCCAGGTGAAGTCCGTCACGGTCAGTAAAAATGTTAAAGAATTGCAGTAAGAAAATAGGATTTTAATCTTGCCTTTATTTATTAATTTTTTTAAATCAAAGGCAATTTTTTATGATGCAGAGATTTTGGAGAGTTTGGGCTTACTGAAGTAATTCATGCTAATTGTCTCATCTGCTTCCTGTGTAAGTTTTGTTCTATGAATATCAATGCCTACACTCACTTAATCCAAAATAATTAATAGCCAAACAATTAATAATGAGAGATTGAATTGAAAAGAACTTTAAAAGATGTTTAAATATATTCATGATTGTTAAGACAGAAGATAAATATTACATTACATTTCTAACAATTTTATCAGAAAAATTATATGAACAACTAATACAAGGTCTTATGATTCTCTTTGTCATGCATGTCAGTATTATTATTTTATTAGCATGCATATTCTGGCAAGTCAGAGCTCAGGCTTATGTACCATAGTTCAGGCATTGTGCAAGCTTGGTAAAAGGGTACTGGCTGTAGATGGACAGCCCAGACTATTTAAGTGAAGTGCGGTGCCTGCCTCGCTGATGTAAGCAGGGAGATAGGTGCCTTTGAAGAGTGATTCAGCAGCTCTCGGTGCTGACTAATCACTAGATTTAGCCACTAGCAAACGCAAGATCCACAGTGATGTTTGAGCTCCTGCCTTTTAGGGCTGGCATAAGGCTCTGACTCAGGGCTGTATCTGCCCACTAATGATCTAGTGCCTACAGCCCTCTCCTGATGCAAGACATCTGAGCCCATCTCGTTTCCTTAAAACTGACAAAACCCTCAACAAAATGTTTCTGCCTTAATGGTACTTTGGCTTTTCTGTAATACCCTGATGACAGAGCACGGCATTGGGGCTCTCGGCACCCTGAGGGGTCAGAGCCTGCTGCCCTCGCCTGGGATAGGGTATCCTGAAGAAACCGGCCTTATGCACCCGCCTACAACACAATGAACTACAACACAACCGAAAATGCAGCAGTCACAGCGCCAGAAGTAAGTCTGATCCTGCAGCCTTGTGGCCTGGGAGTCACCTGAAGGGGGTTGGTTGGGTCTTTGGTTGAAAGTGTTTATATGTTTTCTAGCGGATAGGAATTGGACAAAATGATCAGGAGCACTACTTATTGCCTTTGCTGACAGATGTGAGCTGCTGTTATAACATGGGAGCATGCGCATTGCCTGCGAGGTTCATCAGGACCTATGTGAACGTGACTTACATACCACAGTGGGGTGCTTTGTGTACAGAGTTGTTTCTCGGTGTCATTTGCTCCTTTTGGTTTTAGCAGATCTTTCACGCTGCTGAGAAAAGGATGTTTAAAGTGTGAAGGTGGATTAAGTGGATGTGGAGGCAGTAGCTGAGAACCTGTCTATGGCTCCAAAACCTGCTGCACTCATCTGTGCTCTCAGGCATCCTTGTGACATAGTGATGTGGAGGGTTAGCCAGGTGTGGCTAGAGGTGGAATGCGACCTGCCACACAATTTAACAACTGGTCTCTTAGTGCTGGCATCTGTCTTCAGTCACCAGGGGACAGTGTACCCTTGGTCACCTCTTTTCTGAATGTTTTAGGACATTGGCTTCAGATCTTCCTCCTCAGCAGCTTTCTGGCGGTCTCTATACTTAAGGGAATTGTCCCACCAAACAAATTGGCAGGCTCCATGAGTACGTTCTGTAGATGTTATATAATTTTCCTTACTACAGGTATACCTACGAGCTGTAACGGAGCTGGCATAGCTTGGCCATTCTAGTTCTATAGCAGTAGCCTGATGTGCTACTGCTGCCTGGCACCAAGGACATGGTGGTGGTGTTAGTTGTTACAGCACTGTTTTATGTGTGGTTATCTGAGCCAGAAGTAGTTTGGATTTCTAAAGTGGGAGTTGGAGAGCTTGAAAAGGCATAAGGGATAATGAACCTTGGATATTTTTTTAAACATCTGTAAAATATCCTCAGCCTAGACACTGTCAATTTTAGGTGTCAATTTCTTCATTCACTTGAAATCTTGACGTACACAGGTTGCCAGGACAAATGCTATCCTGCCTTCCAGTTTTACCCCAGCTATGCATTTGTTCTGTCTGCCTTATGCTGGTGCTGGCTTTTAGGATGTCATGTTGTGACTCAGATAAAGCAAATCATCCTGCCGAAAGCATTCCCTTGTTGGTTTGTTTGTTTATTTATTTATTCATTTATTCTGGGGTGACGTGGGAATGGGAGGGAGGGAAATTACTTTGCAGCCAGATTAATTTCCTGGTCTCTGCCTGAATGCCACTGCCAACACAAGGAGGGGAGCAAAATTACTGCTAAATTAAAATATTTGTGGACTGCCATCTGTAGATATGAAAGAATAAGTATGATTACTTTGTTAATATGACTTTGCTCTAGGTTTCGACGCACTATAGGTTAGGACCATATGTATGTAATCATTATTCACTCTTGAAATGTAGAGTAGTCATCAGGCATGTTTTGTGGTTTTTCTGAGTATATATGTGTATGTATGAGTACTGTGGTATTCTTTGTTACTAGATGAAATACATTTATTGGTGGAGAAACATAACTTGACTTTGCACCACAATAGCCTTAGCATGAATGATTGTGCTGCATCTGCTAGATAGTGTTCATGTCTTTTGAACACATGTTGTTCTGAAGATGTTCTAATTCTCACTGTTGCAACTTGGCTGTTTGCAAAGGGTGAAGATGCTGAATAACTCCATGGTCTGTGCTGGTCCTGTGGCCATGGTTTCTAGTCTTGCCATTGATTCACAGTGTGGGTTTTTTTCTGGTTTCTGTATATGAATTTACTCAGCACTACACTGAAGAGTCTTAACAGTTTTACAAATTGGTTTACATTAGTAAAGGATACAAATTCTGTGTTAATATCGCTATTATAGAAATCTTGCTGTAGAATTCTGATTGATCTTTAATCAATGACCTGCATATCGAAAGTGAAGAATGAGTAATTCTGGTATATGTGCTTCAAATCTGTAAAACTAATCATAGTAGTTTGGTTATAAAGTTCCTGAAGCAGACAATTTTTTCAAATGTAGCTTATAGCTTACACTGAAGTAAAGTGAATATAACCTGGATAGATGTCTATCCATTACGAATTACCAGGTTCAGATAGATGTAGTGAAATACTTAAATTCATTCTGTTCCCGTGTTTTCTTAGTTTATTAAGACAGTATGACTTCAGTGGATGTGGGAAGCAGTAGGGGAAAAACCTTAAGTGCATGTGAATAAACAGATTTCCAGACACGGTACCACTTTTTCATTCCCTTGTATATGTATTTGAAAGTATTAGGTCACAAAGTACTCAATAACTTTGTAAATGCAGTTAGTTTTTCATGTTAAAGATTCTACTTCTCCTTTTTTAAGCCCGTTACGCAGAACACCCTCAGTTTACGTGTGTCTGCGTAAATATCAATAATGCTTTAATTTATGGGTGTTTGCTGTTGGGCTTTGTTTAAATGAGTTCCATCCAACAGGAATCAGAGCCTTCTATTCCTGCAGAAATGAATAAACCACATGAGGTGAATTTTCATACAACCCATTTCAAACCTGGAGTTTTCAGGGTATAATTTAGATATTGCATTGGTGGTTTATGACCATATAAAGTGTAGGTGTGTAGGTAGGAGGTTAGATAGATGTACTTGTAAATGGCTAGAAGCAAGGAGGCTGAGTATGGTCTCCAGCAGTGCATTTTTCAGCTCACAGTTTCACATCTCTATCCTAAGGCATTAGATGTTACTAATTCTCCCAAAGCCAAAGATTTGTTTTACAGAAGAAAATTCTGATTTGATTAAGATATTGCTTCAAGACCTAATGTTTCTTTAGCAAATCATGCCACGGCTGGAAATGTACATGATTGGAAATAAACTGCATGTTATCTGAGAAAAAGCGAATGGAATGATCCTGCAGAAGCAGCGTTTAGTGTAATGACAGTACACTTAGATTAATTATAGCGCTGCTTGCAGGCGCCACTATATACTTACTGTTGTGTCAGCACTTTTGCTGTTAACCCTGTGTTGCAAAAGTTTATAATTTTACTCTAAAAAATTAATAAATCTCCTGGTTTGGATTCAGGCTTTGTGCTGCACGCACAGAGTAAACTTTTAGTTAGGGCCTGAATTTTATTTGTTGTATCCTTAGGCCTTCAAAGTGTATAGCTGTAGAAATAATTGTATCTGTTTAATCTTGTCTATGTTTTCTACTCTGCCTGATCTTGATGGAAAATTTTGGTTCAGTAAATGCCTAAACTGTGTTGTGATCACTTCAGATGGTCTGAAATAAAGCCCTGAGATACTTGACCTTGAAAATTGGAAGGGGTATGTGTGAAGCCACCTTTCTTCTACTCAGAATGGGAGTTAAACTTAAATTTGGCTTATTATGTTTTTATATGATTATCTGCAATGGCTCTGAAGGATTGTTAAGGTCTGAAATAAGCCTTGAACATGGCTTAAAACGCTGTTTACACAAAAATTTGGAAATACTCTAAAGAAGCTATTATAACTAGTCATGTTACAAACTACAGAGTAGTTTTTAAAATAAACATTTGAAATTTACTATAGCCGTAGAAGTGAGAGTGAAATTAAATAACTTTCTGACTAAGTCATCAGAATGCTCTTTATCCTCATTTTACTGTTGATGAGACAGTAATAAAAGCTGAGCAAATAAATGTGCTTATACCTAGAATGTCTCATTCTGCAAATGCGGGAATCTCTGGACATTTTTCTAGCAGTTCTTGGTCTCTTACCCTCTCTTCTTTCTAATTTCCAGTCTTAGATTGTATTTTACTTCTTTCTGAGAAGTGCTGGCAAGTGGCTCTTATCAAGAACAAATGATGCCATAAATCAGGACCAAAATCAATGATGCTGTGGGGCTGTAATAGTGAGATGCGGTTATGTGGGCCTGAGTGTTTTACCTGCCTCTGAAGCCAAGAGTGAGGCCCTGAGTACTGTTCCAGCCCTTGGCTTCTAATTTACTGGCAAGTATATATATACAGCTGTTCTTTCTCAGAGTGGAGGTATCAATATTAAACTCCTGTTTTAATATGTCTTTCCTCATAATGCAAACACTAAAAAGCAAGTGGACATTCACAGTCAAGTAGAATTGCATAGGAATACATAACACACTTAATCCCCTCCATCCTAAATACTACTAGAGTAGGATTTAGGACTGGCTGAAATGTCTGGCAGCATATTGGCTTCCTTGTTTTCTTCTGAACTAGTGTTCTGTGTAGGGGCAAAAGATACTGCGTGTTCGAATAGTAGGACTGGTTCCTTCAGTTGGAGGAAAGTTTATTTGCCCAAAGCAACAGGGTCCTTAACATCATGACTGCCCGTTTTCGGCTGTAGTTACTGCTCTCCTCCATGATAGGTGGTAGTATAAACAAGGAATGATTTGTGCCGCTGGAATAAGGCCATGTGTGTTATGCCAAATATAAAATGAGAGGGCTGATATGAGTGCCTCTTGGACATGTCTTTCATTACCCTTTACACTTCTCTTTCCTAATAGAATTTGGAGGAACCAACGCATGCTGCATCCAGGGTTTTATTAGAGTGCTTTGCCTCGGGCCCTTAACTCCTTTAGCTGGTCATTACCTGACCAGTAAAGACCTCTAAACGGGTCATTAATGCTTAAGTAATAAACTGTTTCACAAGACTGTCTTGTACAGAACCTCTTCTATCATTTTTACAGTTACTGTTTTATAGATAAATCAATGAGCAACAACTGGATATTCTTGTTTTGCTACATAATCTCGTAATAGCGGCCACAGCAAATAGGCGGTGGTTCAGTTAACGGTGTTCAGGAGAGCTGGAGATGGCCACACGCAAGTGGGACCTGGAGTTATATGTAGGGTAAACTGGGAGTACGGTGAAGAATGAAGGCACATTCTGCTATTAGCAAAATAAAGAGTATCTGATTGTAAAGGGTGCTTGCTTTTTGGTTTTTACTGCCTTTCTAGAAGTTGTGTAATTCCAATAAGGTGGCTTTTCTTGCCTCACTACCATGTTAGGTACAAGTAGGCCTCAGTACAGTCGAATGTTGGCAGAGAGATATTTCCTACTATTGCAGAAGTAACAGTTAATAATGTGAGTCTTGCACTCTACCATACATCAGTTGTCTTTGAGTTTGGCACGTATTAAATGCTTTCTAGATATGACAGTAAAAGTTAGCTGTGGCACACGTTTTTTCTTCTGGTTCTCGACATGAAAATTCCTGGCCCCCCCTTTGACCATCATATCCCTTAAACCAGGTTTCTGTGCATGAAGATGTACAGAGCTCTTTCTCCCTGGAAAGACAGAAAGAGGAAATGCACAGGAGGTCCCCATACGATTTTTCGGCAGATCACCAAGCGTTTGACATTTCTATCCTTGCTAATATCAGTGTATCATTGATTGACTGCTGAGTGCTGGAATAAGCAATCCAGTTGTATACCTTTTTTCTCATGTTAGTCTTAGAGGAGTGCCAGTCTGTGCTGGGCCTGTTGCAGTTTATTTGTTTGATTTTTGGCTTTGCTTTTTTCCTCTCCTTTTTTCCCCCCCATAATGCATGAATGTTCCAAAGCAGAACAAAATTTGATGCTGAAAAGGGTTCTTTTTAGACACTGCATTTCAACGGTAAAATGGAACAAAACCTCTGAAAATTGATGACTTCTTGTGTGATAAGTGCCCACAGAACAATTTGTAATTATTTTTATAAGAAATTTAAAATATGTCAGTTAAGGCAATGTAAAACAACTACTACTGAACAGCTTGATGTATGATGGGACTAACTGTTTTGCAAAAAAATGACTTTGACTTGTTTCTCTTCAGCTTTACATTGAATTGAGTTTTGCATTTGAGCTGTTATCTTGAATCTAACAGAAAAAGGATTAAAAAACGAGGCAAGTTATTTATTGGAAGAAACAATACAAGAAATACTTTTTTTCTTTGCCTTCTCTTTTTGAGAACAATAGTATCTTTTTGAGTGAAAGCCTTAACCAGACACACCAAGGGCTTTGAGGTGACCTCAGTGCTGCACACCATTGTGCTAGATCCTCAGAAGATGGTGCTGAAAGTCACATTATATATGGTGGCTCAAGAATTGTGTGCTTACTTAAGTGTAAGTAGGGATGAATCTGACACAGCACTTTCTCAGTTTACAACTCTCATAACATTCTTCGTACCTGCAGAAGGATTCTAATTTGTTTAAAGCAAAAATGCACCAGTGCTAACATTGGATTAGGAGACAAGAAACACTTCACAGATGGCAACTCCATGATTGTCCCATTGTCATCTTTGCAGAGATGCAGACAGTGCTGCTGTAGCAAAACCCGTATTTCTATTGAATGCTTCCTTCAGACTCACTGGACAGAAGCTGTCCTGGGTGTCACTTTACTGTGTTAGAATGACATCAGGAATCAATTTGGTCCCATCTGCAATCTCCTAATATAATCAACCTCTATTCTGTTTAGTTCAGCTCCCTACCTACAGTAAGTGATTTGTATGTGCACGAATATTAAACTTCCCAAGTAAACGTGTGAGTAAATACAAGTTGACTATAAAAGGAAGTTATTTATGTGCAGTGAAAATGAGTGCCCATTATTGTTTTTATAAAAAAAAAAGCATTATATTGCATCATCACGGTGTGAATAATGATTGTTGCTTTCTTCTCTTATGGGAGAGAACAGCAGATCCCAAATAACATCTTTGTATTACTGCTTTCACTTCTGGTTAGTGTAGTCTCTGTTAGTCTATTTGTTGTAAAGATTTTCTTCTCTAATTTTTTAAAGTCAGACCTCTGTTAGAGAAATTTTTCACAGCTCAACAGCTCTTAGTTTTTTAATATGACTGACTGCAAGTGTATTTGCCTAGTGATTACAACAAGGCAGATACAATATTTACAAGCCTTAGCAATTCCTGTGCAAATGCAGTCTCCGGAGAAGGGCACAGTAACAAAGCGAGCAAACATCACAGTTATCTAAATAATAAGAAGTTGCAGGCATTGGGGTGGTGACTCACAACGTGGATGGGAACCCTGGAGTTTTAGAGTAATTTATGGGGATGCTGCAGAGATGGATTTCATTTAAATACAGTAACTGCTGAAATATTTCTAAGTTAAAAAGTCAACTAGTGGTTAAATAAATATCCTCTTGACCCCTTTTAGCTCTTGTGATGTACTGTTGTTTTAAAGTATTTACTTTGAAATGCTTGAGTCATAAAATGACCCAGGAGAGATGAATTGACCACAGATAGTTAATGCACAGGATTGAGTTGCTTAAAATTTAAACCCCATGCCCATTTTTTCTCTAATCTATTGTTCTTTAATTGGATGAATGAGGCTATAAATGGAGGGCCGGGGAGTCTAAAAGAAAATTGGGGGGAAAAAAACCCACGGTTTCCTACAGTACTGCAAAAAGCATTAGGGGGAAAAATTTAGAGAAGAACAGAGATTCCTTCTTGTTTCTATAGAAACCAATAGTGATCAGGAGGGGAAAGGATTTCTTTCAAGTGTACATTTTAGTGAGGCTGGCTCAGCAGCTCAGCGCACTGGAGGGCCAGGGTAAAAATCCCAACCCTCCAGCGGCTTGAGCTGCGGTGTTCCTGCCCCTGTGGTACCAGCTGGAATGAGGATAACACATCCCGGGGAGTTCCTGGTTTGCACTGCTGTGGGTGAAGGGGACTCTTTGCACTGCCATGTCCCCTGGGGAGTGCAGCCTGGCAGGAGGGCTCCCCGCGGCTGAGCATCGCTGAGATGGGAAACCAGCCACAGCGGTATGAATTGGATGTTAAAAAGGGAGAAGAGGACAAAAGAGAGGGAACATACTGAAGGAGAAGTGTGCTGTCCTGTGTCAAAATTAACTGTGCTAATTGCTATGAAGCAATAATCTCGTTTGGTTTTATCTTGACAGAATCATGGCCACTGAAATACTGTGTGTCAAAACAATTACAGCCAGGACTCAGGCTTTTGAATCATGATCTTCTTCCTAGTATACTACATAATACATAATCCCCTCCACAACAGAATTATATTCTTAATTATGTTCTGTTTTCCTAGTATTACCCAAGTGTTTCCATAAAGAGCAGATTAGGGAAACATTTGAAAATCAAATTCTAAAGCAAATCTGAGTCTTAATCAATACAGTACCTTTAAAATAATCACAGGATTCCTCTAAATGAAGTTCAGGTCAAATGCAATGTCAAAAATAAGGCAGTTTCAATTTGCTACAACCTGACAGATCCAAGAAGTAACCGAGGAATATCTAGTAACTGGCAAAGACACCTCTGTTTGACATTTACTTTCGCATGTAAACAATGGAGCACTGTATATTGGCATCTGAATGTATTAGCTGGTGGTGATCCGAACCCTGGTATGAATTTAGATGGTTTTCCTTTCTGTTTATAAATACATAATCTTGATAACAAGGGAACATTTACTGCAATCTTGCTCTGCAGTTGTCAGAGGCGAATGAATCATTTTGAAACATAAACCTCCTCAGATCTCAAAAAATATCAAGAAAAACATAAAACATAAGGGAAAAGGATTATAAAATACAAATAAAAAAGGTTCTTAACATATTTAGAGGCCTATGGGCTGTAAACACCGTAGATTATCATTAATGAAACTCTCTGCCAAGTACACAAACCACAGTTCGGTAGCAGCTGTTAAGCAAGCATTGTTCAAAGCTGGATAATCCCCTGAACATTATACATTGCGGCTCTGTACCTCTTCCTATTAGTAATCAGATAATTGCCTTGCATTTTCTGTTACACATTTTTCTTTCAAAATTCAGTTTCATTCCTCTTTATATCAAAAGGCTTTATCTTGCAATAATCACTTAGGCAAAAATCCCGCAGAGGTCAACAGGCAGGGCTGTGGTCTCCTTTATTTTCTGGAAACCTGATGTAATAGAATTCAGTAATTCAGTCCTGTGGTGTTACTTTGGCTTTACAATGCTAAAACAGAGAAGAATCCTATTCTACAAACAAGGGGCTTGAACTGTACTGTAACTTAGCTATGTTTTTTGCTACAAAATGGGCTGTCCTAAATAATTTGGGAATTAATTGAAAATACTTTCTGACACTGTTTTTTACTTTAAAAATAAGTTTGCTGTTACACGTTGGGAGGAGGAAGAAAAGGTGGGAGTCTTTCTGACTCCATTTCTCCAAGAGTTCAGGCCTCGTGGGAAGGCTTCCCAGGGCATATGTAAGTATCTTGCAGGGAGAAATCTGGAAATTATGACAATTTCCAGCATTAAAATATCCTTAGGTCATAACAACACAGAAATAGTGAGCCATAGCCCTGGCAATTGTGAGTTCCCTTGAGCTCCGTCGGCTATTAGGGTTTAACAGAGAGAGTAGTTTATCTTGCTCTTCTGGAATTTCTCATAACCCCACAACAAAGCACTATTGATTTTTCTCAGCCAGGCAGGGGGGTAGGAGGGATTGAAGAAGGTCATATGCAAATGTGCTAAATTCGATAAACAGGTGGACCAAATATTACCGTGTCTAGAACCTCACCTGTACTAAGAAAATCCATTTTATAACCCCCGAATCACGCATCTGCTGTTTCCTCTCAATTAGCACATTGCGTCTCTGCATTGGAGTGTTCAGCCTGACAATACTTACTGACATGGGCCATTCAGTTTAAAACCACCACATCTTTTTGATGGGCACTGGCTTCACAAGCTGTTGGCATCAGTTTCTTAGTCCAAGATCTGGTTCCAATTCCAAACATCAAAGCAGATGGAGACATAATTCAGAGAGCAGAAAATATGATTCATCCTTAAACCTGCAGGGTTGCAGGGACTGTTTCTGTCTAGTACTTAAAATTATTTTACATCACAAGGCATAAGCAGGGGTTTGAGAGATGGTGTCACACCCCCCATGGGCAAGGCATAATGGATATTTTCTAGCTAACATATCTCTTTACATGTGTAGAAAGAAGAAATTGCTTTAAAAAAAATAAAATTGCAACATTTTGTTTTCAAGAGAATGTAATGCTTTCTGTTCATTGCAGAAGCAATATTATTAAATGCCAGTCAGCAGGAGAAAAAGGATGGTCTGAAAGACAAAAAGAAATGCATTTTCCCCCTGTTTTCAAAAAAACTAAATTACCAATGAAACAGGAGCTGTCTTTAGGCAAGGTTTCAGGAGGCAGATTAGATAGCAAAACTATTTCCTTGTTCTAGTGAGAGGCAGTTTTCATTGAAGGTGGGAATTTAGGGAAAAAGGGAAAAAGTCTTGCAGCAAAACTGCAAATTGGGCAGCTTTGCTCATAGAGCAGCAAAATCACTGGTCCTCCCAGCAAAGTAATTCCAATTAAAAAGGCATCGTAACCAAGAAAGTACAAATATACTCTCCTTGGTTGCTGTGCAAGGAAGGCGTGTATGGAATAATATTATTATTCTAAAGGGCAACTAAAAGGTTTGGAGAAAGCATTCCTCAGTTGCTTTGTTGTTAGAAGCCCCACTCTGTGCAGAGCATCTGCCAACAAATGTCTTCTAGCATATGCATTAATTTGTAGTATATTCTAGAAAAACAGCTTTGCAAAGATTCAGAGTTTTGGGTGATTTTACCTACATTAGGATGTTAATCTTGTACATTTCCAACAAAGCACTCGGACCTCTGAAAGAAGGTTGTGACAGTAGTAGTTTTTGTACCGTGTTTGGATACAGACATTTGGGACTTCCTGGAGCGGTGGTTGGCTTCAGCTGAAAGATTTTCTTGCCCTTAATTGTCTTTACAGTTGTATAAAACTCTTGCATTGTCTTGGCAGTCGTGTGTTGGTTTGGATTTGCATTTCTTTAGAATGCAGAATGTGTCAGGATCTGCCCAACTGTCTCAGCAGCACTGCTACTCAGGAAGGCTAAATAGCCTGTGATTAACTCCACATCTGTAGAGGGTTTCATGTGCCAGTGGTACACAGTGGTTGAGAGAGTTTGCAGGTAACAGTTGGGTACAGAACATCAGCTCCAAGGCTAATCCCATTGAACATCTATTTATGTTTTATTGCTAGAGGTAACGTTGGCCAACTACAAAGGTTGTCCTGTGGTCTGCTGCTCTCATTTTAACTTTCAAGAACGCATTAGCCATAGATGATCTCTGAAGTTCAGATAGATGGATAATTTTGAGGAATGTTAATCTTTGGGTATTGGGCATGAATATGAAAATAAACCACTTTGCCTCCATACTCTGTTAATTATTGGCATTTTGCCTTTTATACAAGTGCGAAGGGAAGAAGAGGCATGGAAAACGGGTAAGAGAGAAACTGGGATAAGAGTCAGATGCTGCAACTAATCCTGTTGTATTTTTCAGAGAAACTGCAAAGCAATCAAGTAAGAGATTGAACAGTGCTTTCCTCCGTCACTCCCCCTTCTTTTTACCTGGCCATATTCTGGGATAAAACATTGTTTCTGAGAAGTCTGAAACACAGCTGACCTGGTTGCCAGGCAAACAGAGAGTCTGAGACTTTGCTTGTATTTTATAAGAAAACAAACCCCAACTGTTCGCAGTTCCCCTTGAGTGGGATCCAGGAATACTCCAGATGATGGAAGGCTCACAGCTTCGACTAGAACCCAGTCAGCTGCCATTTGTGGTTTGGGCAGTCTGCTTTGGGTGAAACGAAAGGGTTCAGAATCTTTGTCTTATTTGAGGAGAAAAAACCCCATCATTGCTGTCATTGGCCAAATGTGGGGACTTTGAGCATAGAATTCTTATTACAGGATTATTCAGATGAGGTAACCAAAATGCTCTGACTTCCCTACTGGAGAAAATTTGTGAAAGCAAATAGTTGTTATTGAATTGGATGGAACATACACTTTGGAAGTAAAAGTGGAGAATTAAAATACTGCTGTAGGAAGGTGCAATTATTAAATAAACAACAACAGAAAGAAAAAAGGGAAAAATAAATCTAAAAGGAAATGGGAAGGGGAAGCAGTGCTTTCCTACTAATTTGCCCCCTTCATTCTGTGTTTAATTCAGTAAAGCAGTCATAAACGTTGCTAAACAGTCAAAAAATTAAATGTTGCGGTATAATTTATGGTGGTTACAGGATACATGAGAGTGCACTTTAATTAGCAAATTGCATGTTTATTTTATTTGCTTAGCATATAATTTAGATTGGATAAATGTGCTTTGACTGGCTATGGCACCTTGGTATCCTCATTCGGTATAATTTTTAATCACATTGTTTTGGAATTTTATTGCAGCATTATACAGTTGATATAACAGTGCACAATTAAGTATGCTCAGTTCACACCTTGCTCTTGAGGAAATTACTTTTTATCTGTATTTCGATGGAGCACTTTGTATGGCAAGTAAGAACTTGAGAGTAATAAAGAATGTGCACTGTGGGCACTAGAGCTCCGATATGAATAGTAAATAATAATAGTAATGATGGTGCCCTGTTGGTGAAATGTGTTCGGGAGGAAGATAAAAGAAAACGAACCACAAACAAACCCTGGAAATAGGCAACCAGAAATTATTATTGGATCTAATAGTGTATTAGCTGTATTATAACAAGGTCTTCACTTTCCAGCTAAACTGTGGGAGGATGAGGATTGTGCTAGGTGCTGTGCACAGCCAGAGGGGGAGAGAATTCCGTCCAGCAAACATTAGGAGAAGGAGGCAGATGTTGAGAGACAGTAAATAGGTGATGCAGGATGTAGGAGATCATTGGACAAAGCTGCCATCTCAGTTCTGGGTCCTGCTTCTGCACCATTGCATCAGGATGCAGACCACCAGCTCATAAAACGTTGTGAGTGTGAGGAGTACTGTAAAGAGACAGTACGTTGGGAGAGGCGTGCACAGGCATGGTGTGTGTTCCCGTGGTTCTGAGACTTAAAAACATTTCTGCACTTTTTTGCTTACTGCTGTGTATTTGATCATGCTTGGGGAGTGTCAGTCTGGGATCTGTTCATGGTATCCTGACTTCGATAGGCTTTGAATCTGGAGAGCTGTTTTCCCTGTTGTTCACTTGGGGTATTTTTATGTAGTGACAGGACTAAAGGAAGGCTGTATCCATGCTTTGGGGAAATTCAGATTCACCTTACCATTTAAATCCCCACTTCAGGTAAAAGGTCAGCAGCATGTTCCGGGGTTCTGTAGATGTTATTGGAGAATATAATAGGGCTGCAACTTGGAGATTCTGGAAAGCAAAAATAAAGAGATTTTTTTTATTCTTGAAACAGAAAAATTATTCTCTGAACATATAGACATTAATAGATAATATTATTTTTTCAACTAAAATGTGAAAAGAATATAGAGCTTTTAATTGAGATCTAGAATATAACTCAGCAGTGGCATTTTATATAGTGGTTTGACTTACAAAATTTTGCAGAAAAGCTATCATTTTCTCTCTCATTCTATAGACCTTTTCCATAAGGGCTGCCTGAGTATTACATACATGCCAGTCTGAGATCCCAAGCGACTCTGTGTCGGGAAGATTGATGCTGGGCCAGATTATGCTTTCAGTCACACAGGTATAAATCTGGGGTAACTCTATTGTCTTGCTTCCACCGAGCAGAGGATCTGGCCCACTTCCCTTTCTTCCCTGCCTTTGAGTAATTGGCCCCGTAATGCGCCAGTGCCGCTCTGGTGTGATTGGCACTGACCGTTTTGCTGTGACAGGACGTTGGCGGTGGTATGTACTGCTTGAACACTGACATTCCTTACTTTGTTACAGTGTGTTTTGATAACGTTATCTGTAAAGAATGTTCCTTGCGCTGATTGTGGTTATTAAAATATACAGAGATCAACAGATACAGCAAACAGCTGCTTAGTCACAGCTGATGTGAGAAATTTGATTTAATGTTTCACAAATTGAAACTATATCTAACTCTAGAAAAACACAGGCGATTAATCCCTGCTGCATGCGAGCTAGTTGACTTTGTTTAAAATAGGATTATATCAGGATGATAAACAGAGACTAGACTTAAAGCACCTTTTTGAAGATTGTTGAAATAGAGAAGAAAAAAAGGCTGAGGAGAGTTTCTCTGGTTTGGGGGGATTTGGTTTTGTGTTGTGGGGTTGTTTTTTTTTGATGTGGGGTTTTGTTTTGGGTTGGGTTTTTTTTAGTACTGATGTACTAGAGCGTTTAAATAATATTTATGGGACCTATCATGCCAATGTCATAGCGCTGTAAGAAAATATTTGCGGTATTTAGAGCCAGCAATGCAGTCCTTTTAAATATCTGTATTGCTCTATAAAGGCAGACAGTGCTTCCCAGCATTCCTTATGGAACGCAGGGAGAATGGCATGGACCTCTTGAATAATTAATATGGTTTTCAGAGCAGTAGTCATGGAAACCCAGGCAGTGTCACATATATGGATTTTAGGAATTAGGCACATTTTGAATTGCACACTTAGCCAAAAAAGAGCATGCTGCAAGTCCTAAAGATCAGAAGCATTTTCTCAGTGAGTCTCTTGTTTACACTGACAAATACACATATCTTATACATTTTTCAATTTAAATAATATTTGGATGTCTAAAAATTTACATGGTAGCTATGTGAGGGGCCCTTAAAGGCACTAACTGCCATAAATCATCTTTCAGATGTCTTACTCGCCCCCTCCCCTTTTCTTTTTTTCTCTTCTTCATCCCAGACCCCTGAAGATACCAGGATGTAGGTTTTAAACTGTATAGCAAATTGCCATTCACTTAAAGGACCACAGCTTTACCACTAAGTTGCTAGGCCCTTTCTATTAGTTCAGTTGTGTGGCTTTTTTATCTGTCTCAAGAAATGTCTCTTCAGGATCAATATCGTCATTACCTTGGGTGTGTATGTGGAAGAAGTCAACCAGGCAGCAGTGAAAAGCTATCATCCAGTCCTCAGTAATATTGTACGTGTAAAGAATGAAAATACATGGAAGTTATTTATAGACCATAAACCCTCTGGTTTCATAAACCATTTTATACTATTATTTGTCCAAGTCTATAGAGTCTCTCCTGAGTTCATGGCACACTCTAAAGCCTCTGTGTTTTATTTCTGGCTGTTTGAATTGGGAAATTAATTAGAAATACACTTAGCAATTTATGGACATGAAAAAGCCATTTGGCCCAGTAAGCCTGCTTTCTTTTACCTTTTTTCATCCTCATTTTGTTTTGTCACTCTCTTTCAATCTACTCTCTACTAATAAAAATATCAATCTGTTTCATAAACTCATTGAGACTTTGTGACAGTAATAATACTTGGCAGCGTAATATGGCATATTCATTACTCTCTAAGCAAAATGATTTTTCTTTACGTTTTGTGATCCAGATTCCTCAATTAGATGCATACTTGCAGCTTTCACTGAAGTCATTGAGAGTTTTATAGCTGTCACTGATCGCACATACTGGCTCTTGGTTTCCAAATGTGAAATGATGCCCACAACTTCGTTATTGTATTTTTATTTAAACTGGTAATGAGCAGGTTCTCTCCCTCTCCCACATCTCTCTTCTGTGTTTAAAATTTTCCTAATATGAAATGAAATATTTCGGTTCAGTCATTTCCTAGCAGGAATTAATTCAGTCACATTGTCCTGTCTTGACAGCATAACTTTAAGTAGCCAAGGTGGTTCAAGGTTTTTCAAGTTGCACCCCCTCTGCAGTAAAGCTAACTATCCTGTGTGATGCTTAAAACCGTGGACAGAATTCCAGTTGTGAAGCAGTTACTAGAGAAATCATCTTACTTCCTATGATTTGTATTGCAGCCCTTTGTTGATGCATCTCTATGTCCTTGTTGCTTTTTCTTTTACTGCAGCCATACACAGAACAAATGGCTTCAGAGATTTTTCTACACTAAGCTCTAAATACCTTCCCAGTTGCTCTGAGCACTGTTTAGCTGTTCCTTTTCATGTGTATTCCCTCTTTCCTGGCTTATTACACTATAGAACTCCCAGCTAAGTTGTCCATCTGTAGACCTTTAAAAAAGATGTATGTTAGTGATGGAAATCGCCATAAAATCAAGAGGATAAACTCAGAAGGATGTGTAAATATCTGCTGCCTATTGGAAACATAATTACCGAAGGACTTTCAAGACTCAACCCCAGAAATCCCATGCAGTTGATAATCTTCTCAATGTAGCATTCTCTGGGAAGAGTCTCAGGGAGTTAATTAAAATGCTGAGTGTCCTTCAGACTTTTAGAGCTATTAGAGAAGTTAAAGGGGGACAAGAATATGGTCCAGACTGTAGCTGCGTGCAAGACAATTTACTGATGAGTCCAAATGACTGTCCTGGTTTCAGGACCACGACTCTGACATTCCCACAAAAGCAGCTTGGGTGAATCGTAACCAACTGAGGGTCTTGTGTTCTGGCCATGTTTGGCTCTTCCCATTTTCTGCTGACTTTCAGGTAGAATTCCAGTATGTTAGTGATATATATGTGTGTGTATATATATATAGTGTGTATATATGTATATACACTTCCCTTCTTCCATTGTGAACTGATACAGTCATGGTACCAGTACTGTCCTAGAGTCATTCCCACTCAGGATTGCTATCCTTCCCTAGTCACAGAAGTCATTTTAATGATGACTTTTGCAAAAACCCAGTTGTCTCCCAGTTTTAATGCAGAAAGTTATTTAGCAGTTTAGTTTCCTTCTCACAGAACTCTACATACATTCTTACACAGAGACACACACAAGCACTTAATATTACAGTCTCAAACAACTGATGCTGCTGTCATATCTGTAAGTAATCTGCAGTGCGATCATTGCTGCGACCTTTCAGACTGCTGAATGTAAATCAGATTCTTACCCTCTGGTGGTCTCTGTGGCAAACTAAAATTACTCACAGATTGTGTTCGAACAGTGCCTATCAAGTCAGATGACAATGCAAGCAGCAGATCATCGTTCTGGTTGCACTGGCACATTTCCAATGCTACACCAACTGCAGTGTTTTACAATGCAATCTGTGGTTTGTCACGGGAAGTGTGTGTGCACCTCTGTTAGCTGTCACATACTTGCTCATAACCATTGTGTTCTCCCTGACTTCTACCCCCTATTGATGGAAATCCCTACTCTTGTTCTTAAGCCATCAAATCTCTGAAAACATTACTGGCTTTGTGGATTTCGGCTTTTTAGATTGACATTCTACAATAACATCGTGCCAGGTATTCGGTGGAAGGTATTTCACATACCATATTCTGCCAAATTTGCATCTTTCTTTACAGGGACATTTTGAAGTCCAGGCAGGTGTTTTAATGGTTGAAATTCTAAGTAGGGTACAATGTCAGGCCCCTGGGAAGAAGGCAGCTTGAAAAGAAGCAAGTGCAGAGTAGTGAGGTAGTACTGGAAATTCTCCTTGCGGGCTGTTGAATTCATCATCTCCTGACATCATTCTGTTGAAGGGTGTATGTGTGTGTGTTAGGTTCTCTCCTACAAAAAGCAGAATGACCACGATCACAAGTTTCATTCATTGCCAAAGAAAGTCCGTGCTTAGACTGAGGGAATAAAAGGATCAATAAATACAATTTCCACAAAAATTGGTAGTTAGATGAATGAAGAACACTGATTTTTAGTTCATCACCAAATTTCACATGTGACTGTAACAGCAGCAGTCTTACAATATCTTGCCTTTGTTAGACCTTTCAACTGTATTAATTTGTCAGTTTTCACCAAAAGATCAAACGGGGGGGGGGGGAAAACCGATCTAAGGCTTGACCTCTAGAGCCTTGATTCTCAGAGCACTCACATGGGGCAGGTGGGCTTGAACTGTAATTCTTATAATGGTGTTTGCTGAATTGGGCTTTCTCTGGGATCCCTTTCTCCTCTCAGACATGCAGTGAAAAAAATCAGGTAGGAGACGGATAGTCCATCCCTTTTCTCCTTCTCTGAAATTCTACATTGAAGTGGCTGCAGGAATATCAAAACTTAACACATTTATTTCTGGCTTAACAGAAGAAAAAATGTGTTTGTTTGGATATCTTGGTGTTCATAGTCTGTTTTCATCATCTGTCCAGGATTGTGTAAAAGGGGCTGGCATGAAGCTAGATTAAAGATGCTCAAAACACAGCTAATATGTCTTTTAATACATTGTCAGTAGAAGAGACTGTCTGAATGCTGCAGTGGGCTTTAGATCTTGGTTCCATCAGCTCACAGTGGAGATCAGGTGAACCACTGTACCTCATAGAGCGAAAGAAACTGAAACCATGGATCTTTGCCACAAATCTACATGGCACGTGGCCAGTTAAGAGCTGAAATAGGTTGGTATTAGCGGCAGGGAAGTCTGAAAATGCTCTAATCATACCTATCCCAGCAGGGCTCTTAGTGCAATGACAAGATGATCATCTTGACGGACTTTGAGAACTTTCTTCTTTAAACACACACACAAAAAGGCGGGAGAGAGGGGCTGAAAAGGGGAGGAGGGAGAGGGGAAGATAGAAAAAGCTTTAATTCTGCTGATGTGGCTTCTTTAATTTGCTGTCAGTGATGCCACTGATGTTAATTCTGGCAGGGTTAATTATGAGAAATTAAAAAGCCACTCAGAACAGACTGTACCCTTCGTACTCCAATAAAGAGGCAGCTCTGGCGTGAGAAAATTTCTTCATTAATATATATCCCCAAAGGGCTGCTGCGTACAGCTTTCGGAATATGAATCATAAACTCCCAGGGACCCTGCAGGAAGCAGGGGAGATAGGATTCAGAGGAGATTGACTGTGTTACTTTTACTGCTTCAGGAGAATGACGCTCAGGCTGGCAGGAAATCACCATGCCGGTGACATTTGGAAAGAAGAATTTATTAATTTGCATGTTGGCATGTTACAAGCTTTGAAATATGGTTTTAAATACGTTCTGTACAGACACTGCTGTATCAATGTTCGCTATGTCAGTCTGTAATACATGCAGCTGTTAACATGGAGCTTAGCATAAGCATTGTAATTGTTTACCATTTAGTATTTTGCAAAAATGGCTTTAGGGCACGCATTTATTTCTCAGGAAAATTCAACTGACTTCCCGCAAACTAGGCAGTATATATCCTAACCTAATACATTATACTAAATGGCAGTGTGGTTATACCAGATACATTGTGGAAAGTAAACTGAGAAGAATACCGCATACAAATTGCGCAGCTCTAAAATATAAGCTGAAAAAAGAGTGTGTCCCAAAACAATAATGTGTAATTTATATTAGTATAACTTGGCAAAGCCGAGTTACCAAGCAAATAGAAGTGCAAATGGAGCTGGATAAAAGTGAAATACCTCAGTGAGATTAACTTTCAGCAGAAATAAAGCCCTATTGTTAAAAAATTGTGCACTTAGACCATTTGCAGTGTAACTCTGATGCTGACAGGGTGTTCCGAAGTGCTGGTGCAATTTTGAAGTCTCTTCCCAGGAAAGGTATTCTGATCTGTAAGTCATTACTACAAAGAAGGCAGTTAGACAAAGTTAACTTACAGCACAGAGGTCTAAAAAGAGTCCAGAGAATTAATTTTCTTAAGAAAACATGTCTTTTTTTTTTCTCCTCTAATATACAGTGAAGCACCGATACACAGTGTGTAACCTTTCATTCAAAAATCTCAATAGTCTTCAGAAACATTATTAATTAACCTTAACAGCAGCTTTAGTCCATGAGTATTATTTTGGAACTTGTTGTAAATGGTCATTCAGAGGACTGATAAAAGCCAATTGAGGTGGACCTCTAAGAAAAATGAAACATTACTTGCAGCAGTTGAGAGTACTTGAGGACAACCTCTTAGGAAAAGAAGTTGTTTAAGCAGATGGCTTTTTCAGGCAGGTTATATTCTATATTACTGGTGCAATTAGCAGCTTAACTTTGGGCAGGAACAGTCTGGAATATGAAGTTAGGACTTGTGGGAAACTTCTCCGTACCTGCAGTCTCTCTGTGCTGGGATCTCTGTTTTGACAGTCTTTGTATACCAAGATAACCCTGCTTATCAGTGTAATTTTATTTTTCTAGCTGCTTTGTTAACGTGGAGCTGGAGGTGCAGGTAGATAAAGTGGCACGCACAAGGCCACAGGACAACACAGGACTGCTGTGACTGAAGAGCCAAGTCAGAAAACCTGATGGCCATTTTCTTTGTTCTAACATGAGAGTTCCACTTTTTACCTATATAACTAAACATCTGCTATCAAAACTAGGGAAAGCTTAGGTATGTGCTATAAAAATGGCATTTCCTTTGCCACTGAAAAATGAGTTTAACATTTCCAGGAATAAAGACCTCCTTTGTTTTCCCTGATTCTAATCCCTGTCTCCAATTTCACCTTAGAAGTGTGTGTCCCTCCCAAACCCTGAATCCCTGCTGTCACCAGCTGTGCAATTCTTGGCAGAAACCCACTTATCAATGTTAAGGATGAACTTTGAGGCTCGTTGAATCATTCATTGTAATCCTCACGTAACAAACATAACATTTCAGCCTAATTACCTTTTGACTGTTTTTTTCGCAGTGCCCTGTTGCTGTTGGAATGGCTCTCATGGCATACACAGAAATAACACTAGACTGTAAATCTATCGACTGGAGCAGTGGTAGGAAGAAAAAATGTACAAGGGGAGAAGGTCACTTTTATAATTAGTGTAATATATCAACATGTGAGGAAGCTGAAATGGAAGAAGTTGTTAGGAATGGAAATTTGACTGAAAGTGAAAGTTCATCTGCTTGTCTCCTCTTCCCCACTTCCCTTCTGTTACCTTATTCTCCAGAGCAGCCCTTCTGACAGCTCCTGGGTATACTAATGTCACAGTCTGCACCTGCAACCCAATACAGGGGCAGGGTTAGCTGCTTCTACCCTCCTAGAGGACGGCTGCTTTAAAATATTCACGTAGTAGAGATGGGCACTGTTCTCGGATGTCTCCAAACCACTGCTTCTGGAGCCCTGAAGGCAGCAAAGCAGCAGACCAGTGCAGGACTGAGTTGTGCAGCTGTGTCTTCACTGCTTCCCATTCAGGTCTGCACAGAACAATTATAAAACCCTGTTTGTGCCCAGACCTTGCTAATTGGTGGCCACTGGACAGCCAGTAGTTCCCAGTATTAATGGGAGGAATAGCAGCATGTGTGAGTCTGAGACCCATAGTGTGAGGATCATCACAGTCAGAAGAGATAAACCTTATGCACTGGTACACATGGTATCAATTGGGAATCAATATACAGGCTACTGTGATTGGGAATGGCTGTACTGAAACCCTTTCAAAATCTTTCCATTCCTAACAGTCTTTCCTAGACATCAGTGTATTATTCAGGCAAAGATCATGAAAACTGCTCTGTTTTCAGCTGGATTTTTCATCTAAAATGCAGCTCACTCGCAACTTGTTACTGTCTAAAGAGAATGCTAACACTGCCACATTTCCTCATTAGCTTTGCATAAGACAGACTCCTGTGTCACAGCTGATGGAGCCTTTATGAGCCTTTTAGCCAAATGACTGATGTTTCCCTCGTTATGTCAGGTCTGAGGGCACTGCTGGCATCTTTCTTTTTTCGCTGTCTAACACCATCAATCGAGCAGCTGCCATGCACCCATGATCAGGCTGATTATTAAAATGTGCTCAGGAGGCTGCCGACACCAATTTTCTTTCATCTGAAGAGGCCAATATACACTGGCTCAAGCCGACAGTTATGTACATGGAATATTTAGTGCAGAAACCAGCAGGTAAGACTGGGGCTGATTCTTTACAATCTGGATCCAGTCCATTGGGATTATCATTAAGATGTTATAGAAACAATGGTGTTTGGTTTTTTTTTCCTCTCCTTCTCTAAATAGGGAAGTTGTTCTTTTTGTTGAGGAGCACTTTCTCTGAAACACAGCCCTTATTCTTATACCTAGATGGCCCTGGTGATGAGGGGTCACATCTGTTGAAGAGCTCTTTAAACGTGAGTCCTGCTAAAAACAGGCAGGGTTGCTCACCCGTAAGGTTTGTAATACTGGTTTTGCTCTGCTGTCCTTCATTCACTGACCTGTCAGTCTCTTTCAAAGGGAGACAGCTCTTGCCTTCTTTCTGATGCTGTTAGTAAAGAAAAAGCCTTCTGCAAACAGTGTAGTTCAGCACCATGGGCTCACCCAGCGTGTCAGGGATTGGTCAGGAGCACAGGAGCTCACCTGGAGTTTCCCTGCCAAAAGCAAACCCAATGGCTTGGCCACATGTCTGGGAACTCTCCTGTTCACCCGCTTTCTGCATTTGGGGTCTCTAAACTTGAATGTTCTTTATCTCCAAATAGTAAGTTCAAATCTTTATTTTAAATGCACTTGTCCTTTTGATAGTTAAAGATGACCTGTGAAGGTTTAGTGTTTTTTTTTTAAACCCCAGGGCCATATGTTTTTAAAAAGAGTATTTTAAGTTTAATGGTTATCAGATGTAGTTTTGTTTTAGTACAGCAATGTAGTTGTGTGTGACTAAAAGGTGTAGCCAAATGCTTGTCATAAAGAGGTTTTATACATAGGCTCATGTACGTATTATGAGTATAGCACAACAGAGAAAGAGGGGAAAAACCTCTGCAGATGTTTGGACAAAGCAGGCTGCAGAGCAAGGGGGGCTGTCATTGACTTTCACCAAGTTGTTGTTGGAAAAAAACGGGCAGAAGTTTTATGCTCAGATGTGGTGCGTCTGCGCCTCTTGCCCTGTCCTGCCCAGGCTGTTACTGTGCCCAGGCCTCCCTTTCTCTGCACTGTCTTTCAAATAGACCACATACATCAGAAGTGGTTTCTGCCTTTGTGAGACTGTCCATGCTGTCCAGTTGCTGCTGTGTTTAGATCCAAGCTGTAAGTTGGCTGGAGGAGGATTCTAGAAGCTGTGCCACTCCCTCAGTTTGAGTAACGTTAAACTGTCTACTCTGGTCCTACAGGAAATGCAAACCTGAGCTGTATCACACTCGTTTTTCCACACCACAATTCAGTTTTTATTTTTCTCAAGAAAGGAAAAAAAAAAGGGGGCATTAAACTGCCTTTATTCCTTGGGGATGGGGATCCCCCATAGACCCCATGATAATCAAAACCTCCCTTAAACTTTAGTACTGTTAATTAGCTCTGTAGCACTGCCGAGCAGTTAACACCTTTATTGTCTGTCTCAGGTTCACACCCAAGAGGTTATTTCTCTTGAAGAAAGCCCTCTCCTTAGGGAGAGACTAGAAAGGACCAGATGAGAGGGACTGAATTATCAAGATGCTGAGGGTGAAGCCCCAGTTACTTTGAAGCCTGTTTTGTTCCTGAAGTACCAGTAGGAGGGTTTGCTGCAAGAGCTGGTGTAGGGACTTGTCATAAAGAAGAGAATCACAAAAAGAAGGTTTGGTTATGGTCTTAAATCTCCAAGCAGCTCTGTGTCCATGGTGGCATTATGACAGTAATTTTGTGTGGCAGAGTGTGCATGTGAGTGTGTGCTGAGAATTCAAAGACAGTGGTCCTGTGCAGTCTTAAAACTCCTACTCTGAATGCTACGGAATCAACACAAATTCTAATGGCATGATATTCTGTGGTATTAAGAGAATACGTTTTTCATGGCCCACCTGCTAGTGTAACTAATTAACAGCCATTCTCATTAATTACATTGATCAGGATCATAAAATAATTTCAAATTGCTCAACATGATCAACAGGAGTAAAATGGTTTCACTTTAATCCCTTAATGATTTTTTCATGATTAATCAAACAAAATATATGTAGTTATTTGATCCATTTTTTCTTCTTGGAACTGCAACTCAGGGCAATTACAGTAGACATAAAGGTGCTGCAAACAGAACTACATTTCATCCGGTAGCTAATTAAGCTGGAAGGCACACTAGGAGAGGGGGGTGTGAGAGAATCACACCCCTGGGGATTAAAAAATAATCCATAAAAATGGACGCACGAGGACCTCTGCTCCCCCAGGAACCTGATTATATTTGTATGACCACATACCCTGCAGTTGTCTTCTTGCTAGCGGGAAGTTCTTTAAGATTTTGTACAAATCTGAATTGGTAGGGGGGGGAAACCTTGCCAGAGTCTGACCGGGGCAGTGGTGTGCTGCAGTCTCAGTGTTGAACTAGGAGACTCACCAAGTCAGATGTCATTTACAACTCGTAAAAACCCAGTTACCAGCTTTTCTCGATAAAACCAGCATTTACTGCTAGTTCTTTGGATGTGGTATAGATCTGTGTTTGACAGTGTGTAGCTCTTTTTTGATGTGCAAACAGATCTGGCCTTTGTTCACAGTAGCTTCAGACAGTGGATAAACCCTGAACTCAGGATATTGAACTGGGATGTTAAATACTGGTGGTTGAACTGTAAGGAAGCTTCAGTATATGTATGTGCATAAAATCAAATATGAATCCAGAATAGGCTAAAATTATGTTTGTCATAATTTATTATACTGCTAATACTCCTTATTATCCCCAATTACTGAGACATTAACAGTGTTCTTTGCATGGTCATGGAGAGAGAATGGTTTATGGCCATACCGAGACACCAGCATGTTTCTGTACATGGTTATTCATGGATCTTAAACATACGTATATGTAAAAGAAAAAAAGAATAGCATTATTTCTTATAGTTATATGCATGTGAGCAGACTCTGAGACCATAACACTCGGGTACCTCCTGAACACTAGAGATGAGCATCTCATCTCATGGAGAAACGGGCCTGGTATCTACCAGTCCTGACTGTGCCTGGAGCGGAGGTGGTAGGCTGCTGTCACGCTCCCCAGGAGAGGGAGCTTGAAAGACCATGTGGTAGGAGCAGCCTGTGCTCAGGCCACTCTCTCCAGCTGGGGTTGTGGCAGTAGATGTGGGAGCAGCCTGTTGATGGTCTGAGTGGTGCTGCTGATGAACGTGTGGGGTGGGTTGCCCTTGGCTGGCTGTGCCCTCATGTGCGCGTGGAGAAGGAGGGGTGTGTGATGGACGGTGGTGTTACTGGATCTGAATGACTGGGCAGATTCAACGACCAGGCAAATTCAGTGTTTGTTCCCATGAAAACTTCACCAGGCAAACATTTTGTACTTAAGGCTTGGAGATTTTTTCCTGATTTGATAGCTTGCGGTTGGACTTACTGTGGCTTACCCAGCAACAGAAATACAATAGCTGTATGATAATGCTTTCTGTGTGGTCATAAAGATCCAGAGTATTTAACCTAGTTTTGCATGAAATAACTAGATTTAGATCAATCACAGTCTTTTTGTGGAAGAGAGACAGAGTATTAACTTGGTCTTGAAATGTGATTAATTCCAATTTGCTGTTTTCAAAGATAAGCGATGCTCACAGTCCTGTTAATTAAAAAATTTGGAGTTCTCCATTTTACTTCATGCACTATTTTTTAATGAAATAAGTTCGTCTTTTTGCTTCTTATTATGACTGATGCCTGGCTTAACATGCCACAGGCTTCCTGAAGGAAAAGTAGTGTGTACTTATTGTGACCCTATGAAATGAAGATAAATGGTCTCATGCAAGATACATTATGGACTTTATGACATGCATAAATATCCAGTAGGTTGTATCCCTTCCATAAAAATGTTCTTAGATTTCTAATATTGTGCTTTAATGCAATTTTGTTAACAGGATGACAAATAGTAAAAATATGTAGGTATTAAAATAGGATCCCAGATTTGTGTGCTGTTCATTCAACTGTCAGCAATTGCTGCTTCTCACAGAGCTGTCTGACTTTGACCTTGCTAAATATTCATTTCATGTCTCCACCATTGCTGGATGAAGTCGGGCAACTTTCTGTGTGTAGCTGTGCTTGGCATGAGCCTGACTGCCATGTGGAAACACTTTTTTGGTCAAGGTTAGGTATGAGCAAGACCTTGTTAAAAACTAAACAAGCACAGGAGTTAGGAGATTTGCAAGATCGAGAAACACTGGTGTTCTTATGAGAACTACTGGTTTCACATCTTATCTTTAGTGAACAGCGATTGTCAGGCCTGCATTATATATTAAGAAGAGGAAATGTCAGTTATTAATGTGCTGTAAGTGGCCTAGCCAGGAATACAAAATGACCTTTAAACTAAAAACCACAAAAAAGGGGAGGAGAAATAAAACATACATTTACTTTATAATTGGCTTTAGTATTTATACGGAGAGTGTTTGGCATTTGGACTTTACATCATACGGATGCTTCTGAACTCAGCTACTGATAAAAACAGTGATGACAAACCCAATAATTGTCCTTAAAAAAAGTTTTACTGCACCGTGAGCGTATATGGGGTGTATGTGTTGTGTTTTTTCTGTCTGTGCCCACATTGCTCAGTCATTACTTCAGAAGTCCTGATTGAAACCCGCTGTCACTAACAAGCCACACTGCGCTGAAGCATAAGTCAGTCATTAATTGACAGGTTGTGGGACAGATTCTGAATGTTGTGTATCAAGTACTCTGCAGTACTCAGTGGAGTCGTTATTTGACGTGAGCTTTAGCGTCTGATCCCGTATCTTATTTGGAAAATAAATCTTAGGCAAATTATGTGTTTTTAAAATTGGATTGTCTAGTCGTTGTTATTCAAGAAGGCAACAGGGTCTAGCGTTGTTTATACCTGTAAATATCCAGGTGTTTTGCTCTTTTGAAGTAAGCAGCAGTCAGAGTTGATAAATGCCTTGGCTGGAATTTAGCAACACAATGAACCCCTGTATAGATATCCCACATGGTATCAATTGAAGCTCCATTTAAGACCTAATCGTTGGCCCATACAAGCAGAGGAAAGCTTGGCTAGACAGATGGAAAGAGCTGCTTTAAGAAGGGATCAGAAAAGGCATTGCTACTCGGCTGGCCTAAATCCACTAATCTGATGTTATTATTAGCGATAAGGAGCAGCGACCAGGATAAAATCTCATTCTCTGCAAATGTCATTTAAATAGGACTCTGATATTTTCCAGTCAAGTAGACAGGCTTTAGTCAAATAGTGAGCACTTTATTTGTAAATGCAGGAGGAAAAGAAAAGCTTTAGTTCAGCAAGTTCTTAAGATGTCAGCTTACCAGTATTGATTAATCGTTCAGCAGTGGCAGCTGCTTCTTTATTAAAAGCGTAGCTCTCCATACAAAAGATATCAGATGTAGGAAATGTTTGTTGACAATTTACCTTTTCTCACAATGTGGCAAGAGCTCAGTCTGTTACACATTCCCCCGCTCTGGCTCTGCGACTCGGGTAATACCCATGAAGGAATGTATTAGTTCATCTGCACGAGGTAGATCGTGGCAGCTGGACTGCGCCGGAAGCATCACTCTGTTCGCAACAGACCTGCAACACCGGTTCCCAGCATGGGAATTCATTCATGGAGAGCCAGTCCTGATCAGGAAAACCCTTGGTTTGTCTGTGCATGGGTGTGTTTGGAGTATACACAAAAATAGGGTCTGATGAAGCCAGAGTGAAGAGTGAGATGAATGCCTGAATTTCACTCAGAGGGGTATGACTTCGAGTGCATCATTGCCCATTTGCGTTTGAATGTTTTAAAACCTTTGGTTCTGCCCACTGCTGGATCAAATGGCTGATAGGGTAATTTGTCACACCACACAGGCGTGTAGGG